>NC_035446.2:118544009-118653070 GCF_002127325.2 Helianthus annuus
TTACATTGGCTTAGTCCCAAGATATGTTCCATCTTTCAGGTTCTCGAAGTTAAACAAATAAGGATCCTTAATCCTTATCATCCATTAAAGTTTTACTTGTGGTTATCCCGATTGAAGGATAGGACCCTAACTTGGATCCTCAGGTATGATCCTTGACTATTTTGATTATACTCATTATCCTAACCGACCCTTATACTTTGACAACCAAACCTATGATCCTTGAACTAAAATACTTTGAATATTTTCAATATCAGGATATTTGATCTAGGATCATATCCTAAATTTATTAAAACATATTTTCAACTCTTGATAAATATATTACAAAGACAATTGAGAAAAAAGAAGATAATTAAAGGATAACAACACGAGATAAGCCAGAAAAGTTAAAGTTATATTATTAAACAAAAGGATCATTAACCCTTTCAAGAAAGTTGTCAAAATTGCCAACCCACATTTCTACCAGCAAAACGTGGCCCGTCCACATGGGTTGGCAAAGGGTGTCCATTGTCTATGCGGTCTTAGCATTGTGCAGGAAAGTAAAAGCGGCAGGATCACAAAGGCTTCATCCCCCAAACAGAGGATCCCTCCACCTTTTGTAATCCTACCTATTATTCAAAGGATCCAGGATCCTTAACCCTAAGAAACTATTGTTCAGAAATTACAGACCATAACTGTTTCAAACCATCAACAACCACAAAAAACCACTACCAATCCTAAAAAATTGGGCTCCGGCCTAGTCAAAAATATCCATCATCGCCCAATCTTGCAGCTCAAACCTTCGCTGCACCATCACCACCAGCTCCACTAGCTTCACCCTGATCCTTACCAGCATCTCCACCTTCAAGCATAGGGATATCCTCAGCATCATCATCATCCTCCAACTCTGCCAGCCTTGCCTTCCAACCTTCCACGTCCCATGTACCTTTGTCAAAGGAAGGATCTTGAGCCTCCGCAGCCATCTGCAGCTGGATCTTGTACATGGTTATCGCAGCAGAAACCTTAGCATCCTGGGTGATATCATGCTTCTCGTAGTCAAACTTGATCAATGCTTTGACAGCTTCATCCCTGGTAGCCCGGAGCTCCTTCTCAAGATCGGCTATCTTGAGATCCTTCAGTGCACCCATCTGGTGGAGGTCGGCAATTTGGCGATCCTGATCTTCAACATGGTTAACATAAGTCTCTATTTCAGTAAGTTTCTGCAAAAACAACAAGATATGACATCAGACACAGGTGATCCTCAAAAACCATCAGGATAACCCACAGGGGCAGTGATCCTAACCTCGTTGACAGAATCAAGGAATTGCTGACGGAGGAGGGGAAATCCTTGTAGATCTTCAGTAGTCTTCCTCTTCTTCCCCTTGCCTCGAATAGGTGCTTTGGGAGCTGATACTGAAGGACTGGCAGCAGGAGCCTTCTTCTTTGAAGATGTGACATTGGCAAGATCACTTATCCCGAATTTGGAGGCAGATTTGACAGACTTGGCGGACTTTCCAGCACCTACACAATCAAAAACAAGATAAGTTGCTTTATTAATCAAACAATCCTACATTTAATTTATATTCTATAAGGATACTTACTTGACATAGTGGCAGATGCAGAGGATACTTCTTGAGAATCTTGGACGGTGACTTGGAAACTTCTGATTTCAGGATTAAGCTTTTTAAAAGCTAGGACTCTCTCTTTTGCAGCAGGGCTTAATTTCAGATGAGCAATGGATATAGCTGCACAAGAGATAAAAAGAGATATTAGTGATCCTCATTATATGAGACAGGGCTGATAGTGATCCTTCGAGGATCCTCTATCCTACCATGAGTGGCCCATTCCTTGGGCAGATCCTTCCCATCTGGGATGGAATCTCTTCTCACAAAGAAGAAACGACGCTTCCAGTTTGTGTCATTTTTGGTAACTTTCATAACAGGGTGATCCTCCCCGGCCTTCCGTTTCAGCAGATACCGGTAAGAACCAAAAGTGGTAAAATCGTAAAGCTCGGCCAACTCCGTCATCCCCAGATCAATCCCTTTCTGCTCAATGATCCTCTCGAAGGTATAAAGAACCCTCCAGATCATCGGCATAGCTTGGATGTAAGAGATGCCGGTTAAGGAAAAGAAAGACTGGGTAAAGTCTGGAAAAGGATACGAGTACCCCATAGCAAACGGGGTAGCAGGAAAAGCCACCCAGACATCCGAGACAAAGTCGCTCAAAGCAGTAGGATCAAAGGATTTAAAAACGGCATTCGCCGGAAAGCAATGACGAATTCTGTCTATGTGAACATCAGTGAAACAACACCTCTCCGTAGGAGAATCCTTGATAATCCCCTGGCTTTTTAAGGGACTATCCTTCTTGGGATCCTTGTGTGGAGAATTCCGGAGCAACATATTTGTAACGGGATGGAAACAGAGTAGAAGCAGAAAACAGAGCAAAGAGAAAAGAAAGAGAGAAGAAGAGGATACCTGATCAGTCTTCGGTAGCGATTATAAAGGGAAGATATCTCGAATTTAAATGCAGAGTGATCCTAACCCTATCTCCTATTTATAATCATGATTTGCAGGGATTGTCACATCTATGACGTAATGATCACAACGGCTAGTCCGAGCATAACGGCTAGTTTCTTGGAGTCGCCCGTTAGAGATAAGATCAAAACAAAATATAACTCGTCTATTTACAATTAACTCCTTATATTTTGGGGGCAATTGTTAGGGCTGGATTTTTATTATAGGTGATCCTTACACGTGATCCTAACCAGTGATCCTTGTTTCTTTGGCAGACAGTGATCCTCAGGAGGACTTCAGGATCAGGATCATGGGACATTATAGGATCCTCATACTAACGATCATCTTCGCTTAATGCAATGTTATTTTTGCAGGAATATCTAGCAGGATATGCTCTAGGCATCATGATCCAGGGACGCGTCTTCACAATTATGGCAAGAGCTTAATTGAAGAAAGACGTTGCACAGGATATGGAAACATGGCTTGATTCATGGGCAGCAATTTAGGCTAGATTGTCTTTATTTCTAAAGGGGTAATGAGCTGATAATTAGTCCTTTTACCTAAAATAAGTCACCTACACTTGTATAAATACCACTCTTCCTCATTCGGAAGAACACACACGACATACGACACAACCCTCAAACACTTAGACACTCAGTGATCCTTGTACTCAGCTCATTACTATCCGAAATTGTAACTACATTCTTATTATATTGAAGTTGGTGATCGGTAGTTGCCATCACCCGAGGTTTTTTATGCCGGAGATCATACATTGATCAAGGGCTTTTTCCTCGTATAAATCATTGTGTCTTTGCATCTTTTATCACAGAAGTGATCCTTTACTTTCATAATTAACCAAGCATCATACCCCGTTTACATAAAGTTTGGTTACATTATCCTTGTGTGATTTTTGACCAAAACAATACCTGCTCGAAGTAGTCTCTCTACTTCTTCTTGGATAATGGCATTCCTTTCTGGTGCAAACTTCCTCCTCTTTTGATGGATTGGTTTGATAGACCTGTCAATGCCAAGTTTATGAGTTATGATATCCTTAGATATACCTGTCATATCTTCGTGCTTCCATGCAAAGGTAGACTTTCTTCTTTTGAGGAAGGATATCATGTCTTCTTTCATCTTGCCAAGGATCCCTGATCCGATATAGATTTTTGATTCAGGATCACTAGGATCCAAGAGGATTTCATCCACATCTTGTTCCCTTGCCTCCAGGACATTCCTCGGAGGATACTGTAATTGCTATTGCTCCCTTGGCTTCGAGGTTGGCTTCATGGATGATGTATAACAATCCTTAGCCTCCTGCTGATCACTGTCGATCTTGATTATCCCCCATGGGCTAGGGAGTTTCACACATTGATGATAGGTGGATGGGACTGCTTTCATATCATGTATCCAGGGCCTGCCAAGGATAACATTGCAACAAGATAAACAGTCAATAACACAAAATTTTTGATAATTATGTAATCCTTCCACGTAGATTGGGAGTTTGATGTCCCCCAGAGTTTTCTTCGTTTCTCCACTGAATCCTACAAGCACGGAGGATCTTGGTGTGATGTCTGATTCTGGAATACCCATTTTCCTCAGAACATCAAGCTGGATAATGTTCACTGAGCTTCCTCCATCGATAAGGATCCTGCGGACAAAATGGTTAGAGATAAAGAGAGTAATAACTAAACTGTCATGATGAGGATCCTGAATGTTAATGCGATCATCCTCATCAAACGTTATCATCTTCCCTTCTGAGACACTTGATGTTCTAATAGGTCTTTCTCCATTATCCATTTTTGACTCCTTTGCATGCCTTTTGGCCGCCGAGAAGGATGTACCACAGATGTCTGATCCTCCAGAAATAAAGTTGATCACTTGTGCATTTGCCGGAGGTGCTGGAGCCTTTTCAGGGATCCTTTCAGGATCCTGAGTCTTTTGCTTTTTTCTTCCCAACAATTCTTTTAGGTGCCCCTTGCTTAACAGATATCCAATCTCTTTTCTTAAAGCTATGCATTCTTCAGTTAGGTGCCCGAAATCCTCATGGTATGCACACCATTTTGACTTGTCTTTAGTCCCGGATGGTTTATCATTCTTCCTGGGCCACCTAGCTTTTTCTCCTAGATTCTGCATTGCAAGGATTAGCTCATGATTATCAACGGAAAAACAATATTCTGAGATTGGAGGATAATCTTCATCATCCTCTTCTTGGTCAACAGCATGCACATTCTGGTTGTCGTTTCTATGGTAGGATTTGAACTTATTGCTCTTGAAGGAGGATCCATGCTTCTCCTGTTTTGAGGATCCTACTTGTCTCTCTTGGATCCTTTTGTCATCCTCTAGCCGGATGAACCTGAGTGCCCGAGTTCTTACTTCATCTAGATTCCTGCATGGTGTCATAACAAGATCATCATAGAACAATGAATCCTTAAGCAGTCCCATTTTGAAGGCTTCAACAGCCGTAGCCATATCCAAGTTGGGAATGTCCAAGGATTCTTTACTAAATTTAGTTATATAATCCCTTAATGATTCATTATGATTTTGAGTTATCCTGTACAAATCACTAGTTAATCTTTCAAATTTTCTACTACAAGAGAATTGGTTATTGAATAAATTAACTAAATTGGCAAATGAAGTAATAGAGTAAGGGGGAAGACTTAGCAGCCATTTAAGAGCTGATCCAGTAAGAGTGGATCCAAATCCTTTACATAGGCATGCTTCCTTCAACTTTTCTGGGATAGGATTGATCTCCATCCTCTCCCTGTATTGTGCTATATGCTCCTCTGGATCTGTTGTACCATCATACAGCTTCATAGTAGGGATATGGAACCTTTTGGGTACCTCTGCATCACAAATTGGTGGTGCAAAGCGAGATACCTTATGGCTTCCATCTGCAATCTCTGGGATAGGCTTGACTACCCCTGGAACACTTGAGATCATATCTTTTAGCTTCTGCAACTCCCTGGCCATAGCATGATTGATACCTGTATCCTGCATGAATCCATGGTTAGTGGTAAGATAATTATTTAAAGTGTTACCTCCCATTGGGTTCAAGTTAGTGAATCCATATTGCTGGGATTCTGGAATAACGGAGGGACCAGTGGAAGCAATGGTCTGCATTGGAATGAAGTCCCCTTGATGGACATCTAGACTTCCTGTTTGCAAACTTTTTAGGGATCCTGGCATTTGGAAGGATCCTGGTATCTGGGATGATCCTGGAACGAAGGAGGATCCTTGAACCTGGGATGATCCTGGAACAAAGTAGGATCCTTGAAACTGCTGCGCTCCCGGATAGGCTCCTGATTTCATGAAGGATCCCATATGCTGGGGATAGGATCCTGCCGGCTGAAAGTGTGAGCCTGATGCCTGAGTCATTGCTGTTGATCCGAGGTGCAATCCTCTTGATTCTCCCATAATTTGCACGTCTGGAATTTCCGATGGCTGAGAAGTGATCATTGGAGTGTCAAAGCTCAAGGATTTGGGCATCAGTGGGGAATGATCCTCTGCCGTTCTCCTTTGACTTTTGAGATCTCCAATTTCCCTGAGGATCCTTTCATTAGTTTCATCCTGCCGCTGCATACGATCCTTCATCTGCAAAATCAAAGTAAATACATCACTAGTACTGGGAATATAAGAATTCATAGCAGAAGAAGATGGAGGTTTAGAGTTAGTAGGAGTTTGTCTCTTCTCAGCATTCTTCTGGGATCCTGCCGGTGGAGGAGGCAGAGTGTTCTGAGACGAGGTAACTGCAGACATCACCGTGGACATGTTTTTCAATGATGAAGCCATGTAATTCTTTGAAATGATTTCGAACAGAAAGTTTTCTTATGAATGAAGCACCAATTGCCCCACGGTGGGCGCCAAACTGTTTTGGTCAAAAATCACACAAGGATAATGCAACCAAACTCTAAGTAAATGGGGAATGATGCTTGGTTTATTGAAAAAGTAAAGGATCACTTCAGTATGAAATATGCAAAGACACAATGATTTATACGAGGAAAAAGCCCTTGATCAATGTATGATCTCCGGCATAAAAAACCTCGGGTGATGGCAACTACCGATCACCAAACTTCAATATATCAAAATATGGTTACAACTTTGGATGATAATGAGCTGAGTACAAGGATCACTATAGTTTCGAGTGTCTAAGCGTGTGAGAATTGTGTTGTGTGTTCTTCCGAATGAGGAAGAGTGTTATATATACAAGTGTAGGTGACCTATTTTAGGTAAAAAGACTAATAATCAGCTCATTACCCCTTTAGAAATAAAAGTAAATCTAGCCTAAATTATCGCCCTTAATTCATGCCAAGTTTCCATATCCTTCACAACGTCCATCTCCGATTAAGCACATGCTATAGTTGTAAAGATGTGTCCTTTAATTGTGATGCTTAAGAGCGGATCCTGCTAGATTTCCTGCAAAACAACATTAATTCAACGAAAGCAACTGTTAGCATGAGGATCCTATGATGGTCCGTGATCCTGATCCTGGAACTCTGCTGAGGATCACTATCTGCCAAAGAAACAAGGATCACTGGTTAGGATCACACGTGAGGATCATGTATTGTAAAAATCCAGCCCTAACAAGGGCGTTAGTATTATTTTGGAGTCGTTATTGTTCAGTGTATTCCAGTAATATTATTTTTACCGTAAAAATAATATTTATATAGTTCACAAAATAATCATAAAATTCTCACAAGTGTTACTATGAAAAATATATATTCTAAACATATATTTAACAAGTTTCATTTATGAAAATTCCACCTCCGACACTTGGAAAGTTTGTAATAAAAATCATGGCGAATTTTATTTGGGAAAACAAGTTAAAAATATATTCACAACACTTGTTACAAAAATATTTCCAAGTATTATATTTCTGGAAAAATTTCGCCAGAGTTTCCTCTGTAACTGGAGGTGGCCACGCTTACTAGTGTATCATTTTCTTTTCAAAATTCAATCAACAATTTTCCCATCATCAACAAACAATATTCAAATATCGAACTAGTCAAAACAAGTATATATCGCAAACACATGAACTTGTAAGTTGTGTAAAAATACGTAGTAACCTTCCAACATTTTTAGTAGATCTTTCTATCTTTAAAAATAAAATCGGTTTCTTGAAAACTTTATTTTTAAAGAAGATGTAACTTAACAACTTCTTAGTCAAAATTACGAAAATATTTCTTTGTTAATTCCTTTCGTTACACAAGTGTCTACACACTTGTTTGTTCACAACAATGCTTTTGGTTCATGAAAGATCCGGCTTTTAAACATGGTTTGCATCTTACACTTGGTTCTTCGAAAATACGACTTGTAGATATTTAGATCTACTAGTTTAGAACTCCATTTTACAAGAAAAACTATTTTTACACAAGTTCATGTTTATGTATGAAAGGGTTCGTCATCTTGTATCTTTCCTACTTAACATATTGCTAGTTCATGTTCTATGGACATGATCTAGCGTGGTTAGATGACGATCTGTTCCACTACTAGCAACCAACAACATAAAAAAACCATAACTAAACAAGATTCATAAGTTTTACACCATTATTTTCTCTTTAACCATCTTGTTCATCATTCTTACAAGACTTTTAGATTTGATCTTTAGTGTTCATGATTTTTATCTGTTAAATATCTTATTAACCACTTTAAACATGAACAAGAGAGTGTTTAGAAGCACTTACAACTAGCTCAAGGCTAGGGAAGAATCAAAGCGAAAACTAGGTGGATAAAAGCGATGTAGAGAGGTCCTTGTAATTCCGTAAGCACCGGGTCTCCTCGTATGAACTCTAGCACACTTGTATGTAGGTGGTTTAGCAAGATCAAAATTGGAAGGTGATGGTGGGTGGGCTATGATTCTCGGCCGTATGTATCAAAGGGAGGGAGAGAGATGCAATTTTTTTGTTTAAGTGTTTATGAGAATGAATGAACTTATGGTTTCATTTATAGACCACTTTAGTGTATTGTCCAACAAGTAAAGTGTCAAGTAGATATTAGGCAAACTCAATAAAATAATCAAAAGTTGTAAGGTGTGTGTTCCCTAGGGGAACCGATTCGGTTGAAGGGGGGGGGGGGGGGTATTATGGTTTGTTTCCAATGATATGGTTATGTGATAGTTAGTTTAGTTAGGTGATTAAATTAGTTACTAGTGTGTTATGTGTTATAACGGGTGTTAGGGTATTCGGGGACCCTAACTGACTCAGAAAAGGAAAAACAGTGTCATTGTCAATATTTTTATGTTCCGGGTAAAGTCCGGTTGTTCGGTTGGATACTGATCCGTTAAAGTGCTTAATAAGCATTTAAAGTGTCTTTAATATTATTTTTAGTGACACAATGAATTCCCGATACTTTGAAAAGTGTCTAGTATTATTTTCCCATGTTTTTGCACTTTACTAGTTAGCTTAAATGCTGAATTTTGTATTAGAGTGCAGAATTTTGTGTTTAAAACATGTTTTAAGCACATCCGGTCACTATAACTAATACCTAGTGACGCAGTTCTACAATCATCACCTCTCTACACTCCCTACTAGTGTAGTGATCTATTCCCGGCTCATACTGGCCTTAGAGACGGTGTCTGTCTGGTGCTGGCTATGTCAGCACGTTTACTGGGTTATCCGTTCATTGTGCTACTGTGCTTTTGTGCACCAAGTTTGTCACTATAGTTCTGTGTAAATAAATGGAGTGACAGCAATAAGGTATGATGCAAGTATATGTATGTATCAGAAATCACGTAGCAGTTTAACCACATTTGTAAGCAAGCACAGTAATTAGGCATTAATTAAATATTAATTAATTCGTACGGATACCTGATTTGGTGAGGGTTGTCACATTCTCCCCCCGTTAGAAAAATTTCGTCCCGAAATTTTAGGCTCTGCTTCTAGTTGCAGGGGTCTTGGGAAATAAGTGGGGGTACTTCTCTTTCATTCGGTCCTCACGCTCCCAGGTGTATTCTGGACCGTGTCTTGCATTCCAACGAACCTTGATGAGTTTGACACTGCTCCGGCGGGTTTTGTTCACCTTCCAATCCGTAACCTCAACGGGTTCTTCAACAAAATGGAGCGTGTCGTCAATATGAATCTCGTCTGCGGGAATGACAACAGTATCTTGCGTTGGACTCTTTTTCAGATTTGATACATGAAATGTATCGTGAACACTGTTCAGCTCGGCAGGTAAATCCAGCTTGTATGCTACTAACCTAATTCTTTCCAGAATCTTGAATGGACCAATATAACGCGGGTTCAACTTTCCACGCTTCCCGAAGCGTGCCACACCCTTCCAGGGTGATACTTTCAACAATACCATGTCACCTATCTCAAACTCTAGAGGTTTCCTTCTTCGGTCGGCATAGCATTTTTGTCGATCGCGAGCCGCCTTGATGCGATCTCGGATCTGTGCGATCTTATCTATGGTTTCCTAGACCACATCAGGACCAACCAATTGCCTATCACCCGCATCAGACCAACAAAGCGGTGATCTGCACTTGCGGCCATATAGAGCTTCAAATGGCGCGGCACCAATACTGGTGTGGTAGCTGTTGTTGTATGAAAACTCGACCAATGGTAAATGTTTATCCCAGCTACCACCCAAATCCATAACACATGCTCTCATCATATCTTCCAAAGTCTGTATCGTCTGTTCGCTTTGTCCATCGGTCTGTGGGTGAAATGCAGTGCTCAGATTCAATTGTGAGCCAAAAGCTTCTTGGAAGGACTGCCAAATCCTTGACACGAACCTTCCGTCTCTATCAGAGATGACCGAGAGAGGCACTCCATAACATGCAACAATTTCTCTCATGTAAATGCTAATTTGCTCGTGTTGTCTTTCTCTCTGATGGGTAAGAAGTGCGCAGATTTCGTTAATCAGTCCACTATTACCCAAATAGTGTCATGACCTCTTTGCGTTCTTGGCAACTTCGTTATAAAATCCATGGAAATTTGTTCCCACTTCCACTTGGGAATCTCAGGTTGTTGCAGAAGTCCTGAAGGCTTCTGGTATTCCGCTTTTACTTTGGCGCACGTCAAACACTTACTAACGTAAACAACATCATCGCCTTTCATCCTAGGCCACCAATAATAATCTTTAAGATCTTGGTACATCTTATCCGCTCCTGGATGGATAGAGTACCGTGATTTGTGTGCCTCATCAAAAATAACTTTTCTCAAACCACCAAACAGAGGAACCCAAATCCTTTTCATAAAACATAACGTTCCTTCCTCGTTTGGTGCCAACTGTTTCTCCATCCCACGGAGATATTCCTCTTCGATGTGTCTTTCTTTCAGAGCTTCTTTTTTACGCGGCACGAATGCGCAGTGAAAGATCTGTTTGGATAATCATCTCCAAAGCCCTAACCCTTATGGGCTTGATCCTTTCTTTTCGACTTAGGGCATCGATGACCACATTCGCCTTCCTTGGATGGTACTTGATCTCGCAGTCGTAATCGTTCAACAACTCGACCCAACGTCTTTGTCTCATATTCAGCTCTTTCTGGTTGAATATGTGCTGCAGACTCTTATGATCTATGAAGATTGTACATTTCGTACCATATAGATAATGTCTCCATATCTTCAATGCAAATATCACTGTGCCTAGTTCCAAGTCATGCGTGGTATAGTTCTTTTCATGTACCTTCAGTTGGCGCGATGCGTAAGCTATAACTTTCTGGAGCTGCATTAACACACAACCCAATCCTTGACGCGAGGCGTCACAATATACCACAAAATCATCCGTACCCTCTGGTAGTGCTAAGATTGGCGCATTGCAGAGCTTGTCTTTTAACAGCTGAAATGCTTCTTCCTATTTGATTCCCCAATCAAACTTCTTATCTTTCTGCGTGAGGAGTGTCAGCGGTTGAGCGATCTTCGAAAAATCCTCAATGAACCTTCGATAGTAGCCAGCCAAACCCAAGAATTGTCGAATCTCGGTTGGCGTCTTTGGGGTCTCCCAATTCTTTATCGCTTCAATCTTTCTGGGGTCCACATGAATCCTATCTCCATTCACCACATGTCCAAGGAATTGGACTTCGCGCAACCAAAATTCGCACTTTGAGAATTTGGCATACAACTGTTCCTTCTTCAGCAACTCCAGAATAGCTCTTAAATGCTGTTCGTGTTCATTCTTCGTCTTTGAATAAATCAAAATATCGTCGATAAACACAATCACGAACTTGTCGAGATACGGCTTGCAGACTCGGTTCATTAAATGCATAAAAACTGCAGGTGTGTTTGTCAACCCAAACGACATAACTAGGAACTCGTAATGTCCATAGCGAGTCCTAAAGGCTGTTTTCGGAATACTTTCCTCTTGTATCCTTAACTGATGGTAACCTGATCGCAGATCGATCTTAGAGTAAAAGCTTGAACCTTGCAGCTGGTCAAATAGATCATCAATCCTTGGCAGAGGGTATCTATTCTTGATCGTCAACTTATTCAACTCCCGGTAGTCAACGCACATACGAAAACTACCATCTTTCTTCTTAATAAACAGGACTGGAGCTCCCCAAGGTGAGAAGCTTGGTCTGATAAATCCTTTGTCTAACAACTCTTGGAGTCGTGTCGACAATTCCTGCATCTCAGACGGGGCAAGTCGATATGGTGCCTTAGCCACAGGCGCAGCGCCTGGAACTAAGTCAATACGGAACTCCACTTGCCTTTGAGGCGGTAATCCTAGCAAGTCCCCTGGAAAGACTTCAGGATATTCCCTCACGACAGGGATGTCTTCGATCTTCGGTTCAGCAACTTTCTTATCCACGATGTGTGCCAGGAAGGCAGCACATCCCTTCTGTAAACACTTTCGAGCTTTCAGGCAGCTGATGATTCTTAGGGGTGTATCGCGCTTTTCTCCATGAACCACAATCATTTCCCCATCTTCTATTGGGATGCGAACGACCTTTTCGTGACAAACAATCTCTGCCTTGTTGCTCGATAACCAGTCTATCCCTACTACCACGTCGAAGCTGCCCAACTTGACTGGTAGTAGATCCAAAGCAAACTCATGCTCTCCCAACTCGATTACACAACCTCTGACCACTTCATTGGCTTCTACTAACTTTCCATTCGCCAATTCGATTGAGTACGGGATATCTAATTTACTAGCGGCTAACCCAAGCATATTCTTAAATTCTAACGACATGAAGCTATAATCGGCACCAGTATCAAATAAAACGGATGCAAAGCGTTGGTTTATAGGGAACGTACCAGTAACAACATTGGGATCCTGGCGCGCTTCCCCCACTTCGATGTTAAAGACTCTTCCCCGTGCTTGGTTCAATTCCGGGCAATTCCTCTTAATATGCCCAATGTCACCACAGTTAAAACAACCCAATCTTTGACCATTACCTCCTCCGTTCCCAGCTTGATTGTTGTTTTGATTTCGGTTCACATTACCCGCTTGATTCGAGTTGTTGCCTCGGTTTCCATTTCCTCCGTTATTTCCTTGTGCACGATTTCCATTACCTCCACGATTATTGTTCCTATTTCCAAAACCTCCTTGGCCACCCCGGCCAGCATTAGCCCAGCAGTTATCCTTCAAATGTCCAACTTTTCCACAAGCTTCGCATACTTTTGGCCCACACCGGCCAGAATGGTGACACTGGCAGGTGTTACACTTGGGGTGTGTACCCATATAACCCTTTCCTTTCTTTCCAGCACCGGTTGCAGCTTGGACCGGTGTGCTTGATTCTCCTTTCTTGTCAACACCGCTTGTTCCTTGTTTGAAGTTCGAGAACTTCCTTTTGTTCTCGCCAGATGACTCTACGTGAGTCTCCTTCTTTTTCTGCTCAACATTCGAAAACTTGTTTAAGCGGACGGCTTCCTCAGTAAGAGCCACGCTCAAATCGATGGCCTCTGTGATTGTCGCAGGCTTGGAAGTAGTGACCATACTCATGATCTGAGGAGCTAATCCCCAAATAAAGCGCTCGATTCGCTTGAATTCCGGTGTAACCATATAAGGTACCACATGAGACAGGTCGTGGAATCTCTGAACGTACTCAGCAATTTTGGGACCTTCCATTTTCAAGTGCCAGAATTCCATTTCCAGCTTTTGTATCTCCGCACGTGAACAGTACTTTCTTCGCATGAGCTCTTTCAGCTCAGTCCATGTCATTGCGTAAGCTGCGGCTTCACCAAGGGTTTGTACTTGTAAGTTCCACCAGGATAGGGCTCCATCCAAAAATAGCCCAGAAATGTAATAACTTGTTGGTCTGGAGCGCACTTGCTCATTCGGAGAACAGATTCCGTCTTCTCGGCCCGTCTGACAAAAGCAACAGCACCTCCGGTGCCGACAAAGTTTAGAGGCTTGCAGTCTAGGAACTGCTTGTAAGTGCACCCTGCACATACGTTAGAATATACAAATGGTATTAGCGAACGTGCTAAAAATGTCCAAATGTATTATAGTATGTCCCAACGACTTAACATTACCATAAGGCGGATTGTTATTGCCGTTGTTGTTCGAATTACTTCCGCTGGTTCCTCCTTATGAGGCTGCATACTGCGCAATGGCGGCAACGATGATTCCTTGAAGTTCTGCCTTGTTGGTAGGCATGCGTGTCTGGAGTCTTGGAGGCATCTTCTAAAAAGATGTTTTATGTTGGTCAGGTCATAGTAAGTAAAGTGTATGTATGTAACAACAATATCAACACATAACATCTCATGTTATAAACAAATCAACCACATAACATCTCATGTTATAGAACATAAACAATCAATCAAACATCATGAATAATGAGAATACTGCGATTGCGCTATCATAAATCAAGGCCACAATGTAAGATTTACAAGTACATAACTGTATCATACATCATCAATGACTAAGGGCCACATCGCCCTAGTCCAAACCATCACATCAGTGTCAATAACATCCAATATACAAAACATTAAAAATCATAATCCTCCAAAATGCGGTCTCCAAAAAGGCTGTGCAATCTGTGCAATCGCGGTCCTCTCATCAAAAGTCTACCCGTGTCGTGCAAAATAGCCTAAGCTGATGGCGGTGGAGGAGGGGGAAAACGAGAAAAGAGTAAACGTCGCATATGAAGCCAATCCTCCTCCATAGCGCGATGAGAGCGCAACAAGTAAGCTATCTGCTGCTCAGGAGTCCAAAAGCGAGCGGCAGGGTCAGGTGAAAGAGGACGCGGAGGGTGTGATACTGCAGGTGGAGTCTGGCACTGGCACGGGAGTCGCTAAGCTCTCTCCAGCTCCTGTACGCGACGAGTCAGCTCCTCCTGCTGTATCATGAACGATCTGAGAATATCCTCCGTAGAATACCCCATGTGATATGGGTGATACGGATCAGATGGCGGCATAATGGGTGGCGAAGTCTAGAGGAACGTCTCACTAGATGGAGCGAAGGATGGTATAGCAGATGGTGTAACAGGGGGAACAAAAGTATGATGAGGAACCTGGGGTACAAACTGGTCTCCTCCTGACACGAAAGGTATATGACCAAAAGGCTGCCGGGATGATCCCTCCCCAGGACGTGGTGGAGGTATGTCCTGAAGAAATGTGACGGGTAAGTCGGTGCGGTGGACATCTGTGGTAAGTACGTGATGCAAAGGAACATCAATAGGAACTGAAACAGGGGCTGCAACGGGATCTACGGGGGGTGTAACAAGTACTACGAAAGGTGGGAAATCATCATCATCGTCTATCCATCCATTGCGGGTGTGCGCGTATCTGGGATCTATATGGGTCGCGAAAGGTGCACGGTCGAACATCACTGGCACTGGATCAGGAAGTGGTGCAACAACAGGATCAGCAGGAAAGTCAGCAACATGAGGAGCCTCGATATGAGCATCAACAGCATGATCATCCACCAACTGTGGAACAACAACAGGATGATCGTCGACAGGTACATCATCAATCAAAGGAGCAACAACAGGTGCATCGGCATGATCAGGGTCATGCTCTAATGCGGGGTCAGGAGCAACTACTGGCTCAAGGGACCACAGCAGGCTCCGGATCAACAAACTCCATCTCAAAATCAGCTGGATCAGCAAACAAGGGATCAACAGGGGCTACAGGATCCTCTATGGGCTGGTCTAAGTGGACGAACTCAATGTCATGTTCCGGATCAAAACCAAGTGGGAAAACAGGATCTGAATCATCATCAATATCATGATCGAACTCAAAACTAGGGGCAGGTGCAGGTGCAGCGGATGACGCCATATTAGGGTATGTGTCATGCGAATGGTGCTGCACTCCCTGTGTGTGCGAAGGTGCAGATGCCACAGACTCAAATGAGTCTGGGACTGGTGAATGAACGGGTGCCTCCTCTGCAGGAGCATCAACAAGAAGTAGAATATCACCGGCAGCAATATGGGCCTCGCCCTCAGATGGGTCCTCCTCAAATAGATCGACATCATCGTCAGAGACAACGTCGAGGGGCATATCAACAATAGGGTAAGCGGCAAGGGGCACAGGAGCAGGGATCACCGCGAGTGGCAAATCCCCAACGAGATGGCCATCAGCGGGCTCTACTACGACATCGGGCAGTGCAAAGGGCTGGAAGTCGTCATCGTCCGTGCTGGTAGTATCTGAAGTATACACCTCGTGCTCTATGAAACTATGTCGTCTGATACTATAGCCATGGGGTCTGTAGTGTCTGACTCTCCAGTACCAGATGAAGGCATGACGTCTGTAACACAAGCACACATATGCACAAATAATCAATCACATAGTCAAATAAACATGTTAGTCACCAATAAGCAATCAAATAGTTCTCCTAGTCCCACTAGTCTACCTCCCAGCCTCTCAGACTGAATCTCCTAGTCTCTCAGACTACTCCCTTAGTCTCCCCGACTGAATCCCTCAGTCTCCCCGACTGAATCCCTCAGTCTCCCCGACTGAACCATCAATTTTAAGAAGGAAAAGTGCTCAACTTTTGTTTGTAAAAACGTTTTGTATCCAGGATCTGGACGTAATGTATGCAATGTAAAAATGTTTTCGTGAGAGCCCTAGTGATCATAGTCTAGACTCGAGAAGGAATCCTAGTTCGCTATGATCAAAGCTCTGATACCAAGCTGTCACACTCTGGCTTTGCGGAAGCGTGGGTTTATTTGGTGTGACTTCTTAATACCATAGCTTAATCACAACAAAGCTATATGAAAGTAAAACCATGCAGATCATCCATTGGTTTATGTTTTAAAATAAAAGTACCACAACATAGTTTTTAAAATGTCGACACATGCAACAGAATTACAACATAACAATATAAAAACATTGTTGAGAAGACATAACCACAAACATGAAACAGACGTAGTTTAAGAACGGTGACTCGTCCAGGTAAAAGCCACAACCCCTAAACTTGGATGACCCCATAATTCTTACGCAGCGTGAAAACGTAGCATACCGTGCCAGATCCTTAATTCCCTGAAATATATGTAAGTTGGAAAAATCAACAAAAATGTTGAGCGAGTTCATGTGTAAGTGAGTATGTAAAACCTTTGTAATATGAAAATCCCTGGTATGTAGCAAATAAGGAAATAAAGAGATCACCAATGGTTTGCAAGGCCATTGATATGTGTGAAGTGCAGTAGGAAGACTCAAACCTAGCAGATTTTTGCGTCAGGCTCAAAGTCACCCCGAGGCCCGTTCTGTTGGGCCTGGGGCTGGGCTCGCTACACCCAGATAGATCTACCGCTAAAGACCCTCGGTCCTACAATGAGGATTAATGGTCTCCAATTCCCGCCTACCCACTCACATGATCTAAGTAGTAACCCTTCTTACGCTAACCATACGATGTAAAAAGTATTCGTAATCATAGTAACATGTATTTGACCCTCGAAGTATAAAAACTGAAAACAGTTAAGAGAAAAGGGGGGACATGAACTCACAGAATTGCGTCTCGAAATAGTAACCTCCCAGTCAACCTGCTGAGTGACGACCTACACGTACTAACTTCTATTAGACGGACGGCCGTGCCTTGGCTTAAGGTTTAAGTTTTTGGGAAATAGTTAGACAACTATTTCGTATTTACACTTCTTAATTATTTGGTAATTATATTCCTTCCCAAGGATGGGGGTTTCAATACATGTGCGTTTTCTTATAATTCCAAAAATATATTATTAAGTCTCACTTAATAAAATATTTTAAATTCATTTGTCTAAAATGTTCTATCTCCAAAATATACATATTTTTCCCAAAAATATTATATTTTACTTCATATAATTTCCAAAATAATACTTTTATCAAAATACGCATTTAAGAGTATTTTTCCGAAAATACGTAAGTTACATTTGAAGTTCGGGTGGTAATAATAATACCGGTGTAACTTAATTTTTTATTGTGAGGGCGTTAGTATTATTTTGGAGTCGTTACTGTTCAGTGTATTCCAGTAATATTATTTTTACCCTAAAAATAATATTTATGTAGTTCACAAAATAATCATAAAATTCTCACAAGTGTTCCTATGAAAAATATATATTCTAAACATATATTTAACAAGTTTCATTTATGAAAATTCCACCTCCGACACTTGGAAAGTTTGTAATAAAAATCATGGCGAATTTTATTTGGGAAAACAAGTTAAAAATATATTCACAACACTTGTTACAAAAATATTTCCAAGTGTTATATTTCTGGAAAAATTTCGCCAGAGTTTCCTCTGTAACTGGAGGTGGCCACGCTTACTAGCGTATCATTTTCTTTTTAAAATTCAATCAACAATTTTCCCATCATCAACAAACAATATTCAAATATCGAACTAGTCAAAACAAGTATATATCACAAACACATGAACTTGTAAGTTGTGTAAAAATACGTAGTAACCTTCCAACATTTTTAGTAGATCTTTCTATCTTTAAAATAAAATCGGTTTCTTGAAAACTTTATTTTTAAAGAAGATGTAACTTAACAACTTCTTAGTCAAAATTACGAAAATATTTCTTTGTTAATTTCTTTCGTTACACAAGTGTCTACACACTTGTTTGTTCACAAAAATGCTTTTGGTTCATGAAAGATCCGGCTTTTAAACATGGTTTGCATCTTACACTTGGTTCTTCGAAAATACCACTTGTAGATCTTTAGATCTACTAGTTTAGAACTCCATTTTACAAGAAAAACTATTTTTACACAAGTTCATGTTTATGTATGAAAGGGTTCGTCATCTTGTATCTTTCCTACTTAACATATTGCTAGTTCATGTTCTATGGACATGATCTAGCGTGGTTAGATGACGATCCGTTCCACTACTAGCAACCAACAACATAAAATAACCATAACTAACCAAGATTCATAAGTTTTACACCATTATTTTCTCTTTAATCATCTTGTTCATCATTCTTACAAGACTTCTAGATTTGATCTTTAGTGTTCATGATTTTTATCCATTAAATCTCTTATTAACCACTTTAAACATGAACAAGAGAGTGTTTAGAAGCACTTACAACTAGCTCAAGGCTAGGGAAGAATCAAACCGAAAACTAGGTGGATAAAAGCGATGTAGAGAGGTCCTTGTAATTCCGTAAGCACCGGGTCTCCTCGTATGAACTCTAGCACACTTGTATGTATGTGGTTTAGCAAGATCAAAATGGGAAGGTGATGGTGGGTGGGCTATGATTCTCGGCCGTAGGTATCAAAGGGAGGGAGAGAGATGCAATTTTTTTGTTTAAGTGTTTATGAGAATGAATGAACTTATGGTTTCATTTATAGACCACTTTAGTGTATTGTCCAACAAGTACAGTGTCAAGTAGATATTAGGCAAACTCAATAAAATAATCAAAAGTTGTAAGGTGTGTGTTCCCTAGGGGAACCGATTCGGTTGAAGGGGGGGTATTATGGTTTGTTTCCAATGATATGGTTATGTGATAGTTAGTTTAGTTAGGTGATTAAATTAGTTACTAGTGTGTTATGTGTTATAACGATTGTTAGGGTATTCGGGGACCCTAACTGACTCAGAAAAGGAAAAACAGTGTTATTGTCAATATTTTTATGTTCCGGGTAAAGTCCGGTTGTTCGGTTGGATACTGATCTGTTAAAGTGCTTAATAAGCATTTAAAGTGTCTTTAATATTATTTTTAGTGACACAATGAATTCCCGACACTTTGAAAAGTGTCTAGTATTATTTTCTCATGTTTTTGCACTTTACTAGTTAGCTTAAATGCTGAATTTTGTATTAACGTGCATAAATTTTTTTTTAAAACATGTTTTAAGCACATCCGATCACTATAACTAATACCTAGTGACGCAGTTCTACAATCCTCACCTCTCTACACTCCCTACTAGTGTAGTGATCTATTCCCGGCTCATACTGGCCTTAGAGACAGTGTCTGTCTGGTGCTGGCTATGTCAGCACGTTTACTGGGTTATCCATTCATTGTGCTACTGTGCTTTTGTGCATCAAGTTTGTCACTTTAGTTCCGTGTAAATAAATGGAGTAACAGCAATAAGGTATGATGCAAGTATATGTATGTATCAAAAATCACGTAGCAGTTTAACCACATTTGTAAGCAAGCACAGTAATTAGGCATTAATTAAATATTAATTAATTCGTACGGATACCTGATTTGGTGAGGGTTGTCACAAATTCTCTTGTGACTTCACGGTTCGTATGGTTTAACACTTTTCGTAGTTTTTTATTTTTTGATTTATTTTTTACATTGACAACGTTGATTAAACAATTTGATGTGTTGTTTTTTTAAACTATTTGCATGTGTTTTGAGATCTCACTTTACAACTTGTTTGGTTGATGACAAAACCAAGTAGCTTGTTGAGTGACATAGAGTAGGTTGACTCACATTGGTAAATAGGGTAATTGAACTCTAAAAGATCCGATGAAAAAGACCTATTTTTATTACCACTTAAATGAACCGACTTTTCAGCATCATATCTATGTGGTGTCCAATAAATTATTAAATTTAGTTTTGTGTAAACTTAGAATCTTGAACTTGAAGGAGGTTACCTTTTTCTAAACCTTTTGTGACTTTCCCCAGATGAACGATTGTTAGGTTTTTATATAAATATTCGGTTTTTTATGATTGTTACAACTGATATATCTTGATCACTCGTGCTTGGATTTGATAAAGTTATTTATATTTGAACTTTTTGTCTTTTATCAAACGTATTGGTGGTTTCTTGCATCGTTAGCGGGTAAGTAATTAGGTGAGTAGTTGGTAAATCTTAACGGATCATTAGGTCGTATGGTTATCAGAAATTCTAAGGTCATGTCTATGTGGTGTTTAAATCATTGAAACAGAGTTTTGTGTTAAACTTGCAATCGAGATTCCGGGTGGGGGTTACATCCTTTTAATCTGATAACTCTTTTCTTAGTTAATTAATTAGACAATTTAGCTAAACACTAACCACATATTCCCTGTGGAGACGACCTGATTTACCCGTACTATTATAGGTATTTAAGTCATTAAAATATTTGTTTTGATTAGTATGCGACAGCTACATCACATTTAAACATGAGTTAATTACGTTTTCCGTCCTTATGGTTTGTTGAAAATAACTATTACAGTCCATTAGTTTAAAAATAGCTAAACAATGTCTTTACTTTCACTTTTGTAACAATTACAGTCCACCCTCATAAACGCTATCTAGTTATTTAGTTAGTTTATTTGAAATGACCATAATGCCCCTATTCTTAAAACTACAATATAAATAAATAAAGAGTTAATTATGTTTTTCGTCCCTGTGGTTTGTTGAAAATAACTATTACTCTCCATTAGTTTAAAAATTGCCAAAATGGGTACCAATACTTTCACAACTTCCACCTTCAACTCACCAACAATGGTGGTTAATAGTTTCATCTATCTACTATCATTCATTCTCTCTGTTTCTTTAGATCCAGCCGGAACATCACCTGCTCCGGCTCCACGCCCTTTCCACTTCATCCAACTTCAACATCTCCCATTACCACACACACATACCTGAACTACCTGAACGATGACCACCTCTACCACCAAAAAATGGACCACTGCCATCATCAAACTACCACCCACCCCTACCCTCACACCCCATGGCCATTCTCTTCAAACAAATCATCAGCCAACTCATTTTCTACCGATGAATTCTACCAATTCTGACCACTACAAAACGCGCCGTCCAGACTTCGTCTCCTCCCCTCAAGTTCTCCCACTAACGTCGATTGTGATGGGAAAATTAGGTGGTTGGAGATTTCAATTGTGATAGGGGAAAGTTAGGTGGTCGGCGATTTCGATTCTGGTGTAACCGGTTGACGGAGACAGATCTGATACCGATGGAGGTGATAGAGCAGATCTGGTTGACATTGATACGGCAGAGTGGAGTGGTGGTGAAAGTGAATCATCAGAAGAGAGTTGTGGAGCGGGAGCAGGTGATGTTCTGGCAGGATCTGAATAAACAGGGAGATTGAAAAGTAAAGTGAAAGATATTGATATCGTTTTGGCAATTTTCAAACTAATAGACTATAATGTTATTTTCAACAAACCACATGAATGAAAAACGTAACTAACTATTTATTTATAACTTTTCATTTTAATAACAGGGGTGTTATGGTTATTTCAAATAAATTAATAGAATAACTGGATGGCGTTAGTGAAGGTGAACTGTAATTATTACAAAAGCAAAAGTACAGGGAGTGTTTTAGCAATTTTTAAACTAATAGGCTGTAATGGTTATTTTCAACAAACCACAGGGACTAATAAAATAATTAAGTAAAAAAAAATTCTTGCATCATATATAATTATATAAATTTTTATATGATTATAACTACTTACGGGCCGCATCGATTTATATCTTTAATAAACAACTACAAATGTATAATAACAAATGGTATTAAAGATAAATCTTCATCTTCATCTTCATATACTAATAAATGAAAATCTTTATTGAACACGTGTCATTTTCTGGTGCTTTCTCACATTATCTTTATATTCATCTCTCATATTCAATAATAAAAATAATTTTAAACAAAAATATTAGATAAGAATAAATATTTAGATAAGGATAAACATTTGTTTTTATTATGATCATATTAAATAATAATAATAATAATAATATTAAAACAAAAATTAGATAAGAATATAAACTTTTATTTTATTATGATCATATTAAATAATAATAATAATAATAATAATAATAATAATAATAATAATAATAATAATTTTAAACAAAAAATTAGTTAAGAATACATATTTAACAAAGTAAAATGCTATAATAAGTAAATAGTACATGAAAGTTCATTTTTAAAAGATAAATATTGACGACTGTATGTGTTAACATATGACATTTATATTATTAAACACATGCAATATATGAGTTTTTTTAAAGATATATTTTTTAGATAAGAATAAATATTTAGATAAGGATAAACATTTGTTTTTATTATGATAATAATAATAATAATAATAATAATAATAATAATTTTAAACAAAAATTAGATAAGAATATAAACGTTTGTTTTTATTATGATCACATTAAATAATAATTATAATTTTACATATGACATTATATTTTATTATGTTCATAGTACACTAAAGTTCATTTTAAAAGATCAATCTTGACGATTGTATTGTTAACATATGACATTATATTTTATATAAACACGTGCAATACACGAGTTTTTTTTTAATGATACATTTTTTATTATTTATTATATAAAATTATATTTATGCAAAATAAAAAAAAACAAAGTAAAATTTTATAATAAGTAAATAGTACATCAATGTTCAATTTTTAAAGATAAATCTTGATGACTATTTGTATTAACATATGACATTATATTTTATTAAACGCGTGCAATATACGAGTTTTTTTTTTTAAATACATCTTTTTATTATTTACTATATAAAATTATATTTATACAACCTGTGTAATACACGAGGTTTTAACCTAGTACATGATAAACAAATATAAACATTGAATTACATGTAATTTTTTTTATTACCTAAACAGTTTTTACATGTATTTTTTTTATCAATATAACTCCTCACCAAACCATAAAAAATCAATAATAATAAAAAGTAGGCTCAAAAGGCTTAAACTAGAATTTCATAGTCAATTATTGGTGCTGCCTCATTGAAATAAATATTGCGTAGCGTAACGAAACTTTAGTCATTGAAATTAGCAGATAACACAAACGGTCGTTGTAGTATAGTGGTAAGTATTCCCGCCTGTCACGCGGGTGACCCGGGTTCGATCCCCGGCAACGGCGTACTTATTTTAAGTGTCAATATTTTATTATTATCAAAGATAAATTACAAATGATACTTATTTTTTGAAGTATCAATATTTTTATTGTTATCAAAGATAAATTACAAATGTGACATGTGGTGCAAAACTCCCCCTCTATCTGTGGTCTATGTACTGTGATACAAGCCGCAGTTTGGAGAAGCCGTAATGACATGCTTGAAGAATGTCACACTTACATGGTTGCCGCGACCGTGAGTGATAGAGTTCAGGCGGAACCATTAAATAAAGAATTAGGAAAAGAAACGGTAGGCTTATCAAGGTGTTATCATGACGGCGTGTTGGTTTTGTTCTCTAATACGCTTTTTCAAGGTGTTATCATGATGGTTTGTCGGTGTATTTGGAAGGCCAACCATTACATCTTCTCAGATACTCCTTTCGCGATTTCTAAAGTGATGAAAGGCATCAAAATCTCTAGGATATCTTTGAATTGAAAAGATTGGTGCAATTCTTCTGTTTAATTGTTGTTCTTTTGTGGGGTGCTAGCGGCTTGCTTGTTTAAGTTGTCCATGGACAGCAGATGAGGAACGTTGCAAATTGTTGAGGCTTCATTTTAGATAAAAATAAGGTATCGTTTAATTTGTTTTTAAAAATAAGTATGAAGTTTATTGATTTGCTATATACAAGACTTTTAAGTAAATATGTTAAAGTCATTATCCAAATGAGCAAGATTAGAAACTTAAAATCACACAATCTTTTAGCAGCAAAACATGGTACTTCATCTGTTTTAAGAAACAAGACCCATTGTTAAAATTCAAACGCACCGCCCTCAAATTGTTCATACTTGTCACAAAAGGCTTTCTTTACCACCTGCTTCCCCTTCCATGAGATCTTGAATCACCATACCTGTTGGACTTCCTTGACTGAGTTGGCTAAGGAGTTGGTCGAGTAGTTGACTGAGTTGGTCGATTCGTTGACTGAGATGGCCGATTCCTTGACTGAGACGGCCGAGTCGTTGAACGAGACGCCCGAGTCGTTGATTGTGTTGGTCGAGTTGATGCAGACTTATAGAAGCCGATTTGCAATGACTCGCCAAGGTTAGGGGACGATCACCGAGCACAAGCCAAGTACTCGGCCGAGTTTTGCAACACTGATCAGTGTCTGAATTCATAGACCATGTAATTGGAAGCATCAAATTCCTGATGACAGTTACAAAAAAAAAAAAAAAAAAAAAAAAAAAAAAAAAACTGCTTGAAAAACACTAATTTATATCAAATCAACAATAACTCATGATCAGAGTCTGTGTATTCAGACATACCCTTCAGTGTGTCTTTCCTTGCAGCGGTTCATCATATTTATAGTATAATTCCCATAAACTTTTTCCATTAACATCTTTGACAGTTCTTCAAACTTGGTGGCAGATAACACACCCCAAACCATTAACACTTGACTGCAAACAGCATCTTGTGCTACAGTATCAACTGCCCAAATCAAATACAAGTCTTTTGTAACCTTATACTCCTCAATAAGAGTACAACTTCCTTCTGTATTTACTAGAGAGTTTCCACCTTTCTCTGGTTCGCGCCAACCATTCGAAAGTTTGACCAGTAGAGAAACCACTTCGTTGAAAATCTCATGGTCAGTGAGTCTTGCAATTGTTTTCATAAATATGTCACTAAACTTCACCTATAATAAGCCAAATAAAGCCACTTTAAAATGTGTTCGATGGTGATTACATATGACATTTCTCGTTACTAGCGCGCTTTCATACCTGCCATTTGGCTTCTTTGAAAAGTAATGAATCCGTGCTGAATAAGCTATCAAGTTGGCCAAGTTCAGCCAACGCATTCCTAGCAGCTTGAACCACGTTTTTGTCTTCGCCAGCGTTGTAGAAACAGCCACGATTCTTAGCATCAACAACTAAATGCTTCCAAATAGTTCCACTATTCACCAACGTCGATTCGTTCCCCAATATCCACAAACAATGTCTACATAAACATCGAATGAGATTAATAAAAAAAATATGCGACAGGAAAGAAAAATAAATGTAGAAGAAGAAAAACCAGTTTAGATCTTATGTTTATTTACCTGGCTCGTGTTAGTGCCACATTTGTTCTTTGATGATTTGCAAGAAAACCAACCGATCCTTTGCTATTACATCTAACTGTAGATATAATAATTACATCCTCCTCGCTCCCTTGAAATCCATCAACTGACCGGACATTCACAGTGAAGTAACGCTCATAACCTATGTACTTTGTGCCAATCTCCTCTTGTAATGCATTTACTTGAGCCTTATATGGTGATATGCAACCAACACTTACCTTTTGTTTTCTTGAAACAGCTTCTGTGAGAACATTGACAAAAGTTAAATGGCTAATAATAAAAAGACATAAGAGAGGGTGATCAGATGCGGTACGTTTAAAAAGACTTGCAACAATTTCACCAACAACAGCAACTTCCATGACATTTCTCATGCTATGACTACGATCAAACTCCTCTTTAGCAGCAGTTACATTTATAAACGAGTACGATCCATACATATTTCCATCAAGAAAACGCTTCTCGTAAGTGTTGCTCTTGACATTAACACCATCCAAGATACTTTTGTTATAAAATTCCCTATTTGGGAACCGGCTTATGGATGGATGCATTCTGTACTGAACATTTAGAAGATGCTTTTTATGCCCTAGTAACGCAAGCCTCTCAAACAAGCTCCTTCCAAATTCAGCCTCCTCACAAATCTTAAAACACATTGCAATCAGTTAATTAAAACTTCAGTAAAAAAACAGAAGCAATAATATATATAGAAAAGTTGCAAACCTTGCTTTGAACCATGGCAGGAAGTTGTCTTTCATCCCCAACAAGAATAACATGGCGAAGACCGTAAAGCTGCAAAGGTATGACAGATTCGCATTCTTTTAACTGAGCAGCTTCATCGATCACAAGAAATTTCAAAGGATTTGATACTTGTGTATCCACATTAACGGAGCTTGATGCCGTGCAAAGTATCAAGCAAGCATGTCGCAAACAGAATCTCCTAATTTGACGATGATCTTCCTTGAAGTCTGGAAACTGCAGTGTCTCTTGAAGGTATCTGAGTTTTGAACACGGGAATCTGAAGGCTTCTTTTAACCCTGCTTTTGATGCAACTATTTGTTTCAATGATTTACTGATACATTCAAGAGAACCAACAAGCTCAACCATTTCTTTCGCAACCTCTACGGAAATAAAAGATGTTGGCATATGTGTGTACAAGCTTTTAATACAAGATATTAGATGATCGCCAAGAAATTTGAACCCGTTCGTCACAAACTCCTCAAAAGTCACAAGTTCGTCATGTTTACAATTCTTTTTGTCTGACTCTTGCTTTGAAGACTGCTTAATTTCATATTCATTTGTTTCCTTGTTATTTCTACGTTTCTTTTTAGCTTTCCAAGTACTTACAGTGATGGTCTTCCTGTTCTTTCTTTTCGAAGCTTTCTTCATATGCGAGTCACTCGACTCCTCTTTTTCTGTGTACAAATTGTCGCCATTCAAGTACAACATGTATTGTTCCTCAGGATCCTCAAGAAGACAAATCATCTGCTCACTGTAACCTTTCCAACCTGTTAACGGAGCTAAACAATCAGCAAGAATCTTGACACGTAAATTTAAGAATATATCATAAAGGTCTTCGCATTCGTCTATCTTCATTCTCTCTGTATTCCCAAATAAAACAATGTCACCTAAACCGTATGTATCATGTACCAAACTGTCCCTCACTAATCTCATAACCCGTTTAGTAATACCTAAAACCGCAATATTGGTAGGAGCACATGTTAGAGTTCTACATTCCATCCTCAGCAACATAAATAATAATGAACTGATTGTTTTTGTCTTTCCAGTTCCTGGAGGGCCCCAGATTAATTTTATGGTATTTTTGTGATCACAGTCTCTTAAAGCAACACAGCTCAAAACAACAGCCTCTTGTGAGCTATCAAGCTGAAAAGATTTAAGAACTTCCTTCATATTTAACGAAAGCAAGTCTCTAGTTTCATCAAGAGAACATTCAACACAACTTTCTTCAACCTGTTAAAACATGTTAAATGTTATTATTTATTTTCCAAAAAAGCAACATTTGTGTAAACAAACAAATTATATTCTTACAGATGAATCAACTCTCAGCAATGTTTCAAACATCTTCTTTTTCATTCCTACCGGGGTGTCAAGTGATTGCGAAATACGATCATTTGCTGTCAAGTTTGTAAGGTACACAATCAAATGCCTACCATCATTCCCAGTAATTGGTTTTGATGATAAAATTCGAAGTTTACACGATGAACTTTTCACTTTCATGTGATCCACTATAGCTACAAGGTAAGACATGTTTGGCCTCTGGAGATCATCAACACATTTTGGTCTTACATCAGTCAGCGCGATAAGATCTCCAACCACAGGTTCATAAGATCCTTGGCCTCTTTCATAAGAGACGGTGTATAATAGATGTTTGTCAGTTACAAAACCTTTAGCCGGCTCTACTCTAGAAATCTCTAACGTAGGAGAACGGTTGACTCCTAGGATCTTGGAACGAAGGTCTTCATGTGTCTCCTCAAAAAGTGGATACTTGAATGAGTTTATATAGTCAGATACGGAAGAAAATGTCTTCGGAATCTCTGATACCTGATAAATTTGTACGAGATTCAAAGGTGACATAGATACGTGAAACCCAACAGGAGACAACAAGATTAATATTCAGCTAGCAGCATTGCACTTATAGATAATTCCACATTATTTTACTAACCTTGCCATTGTAGAGATTTCTGTTAAGAACATCACTAAGAGACCAAGAAAAAACCTCGGTGACCAAACTGTTTACTTTGTTTTCAGGTTCTTCCGTATCAGTATCTTCCATCATGATACTTTCTTGTTCTGGCTCAGATCCGTAAGAACCCATGGAGCTAGCAATCAATATATAAGCAGTTAAAAGCAACTGTACTGAGAGTAATATGAGAACAAATAATATAAAAAGATTTTGCCTGTGAAGAAGTACGCTTCTAGAACAGACACCTGTGAAAATGGAAAGAATGCATTATGGATAGAAAAGATTTGTACCTTGGACAGTTGGACTTCCTGCAGATGTTTAGATCAAAGTATGCATACGGCGGTGAAAATGCAACACCTTTGTTCTTAAATGCTTATTAAATTAATCACTGAAGAAGATGAAGAGGCATGGAATCATTAGACTTGTTTTTTTTTTTTTTTGAACGGCCAACAAACTCAATCCCGAGCACTCTCGGGGCACCCACTGGACAAACGGAGTACTCCGAGAGTAACCCGAGTCCACCACCAATTCCGGGGAAAACCCGGTAACCCACCCGCCCATAGGCACGACGGTGAAATTACCGGTAAAACCCGTTTGGCTCAAGGATCCAACCCAGGTTTCCCTGTGTCTCCTATCATTGCCCACCAATGCCTCACTCTGCACCAAGTGGGAGTCCAAACTGTATCCAGGAAGTCCAAACTTGTAGTTTCCAGGAAGTCCAAACTGTATCTTCCATAACACCGTTACAGTTCCCTAGAAATTCAACTGATATTTCCACGTCAGCATATTTTTAGTTTCTTTTGATAGCTACACCAATTTTTATCTTCTACAGTACTTGCATTTAATTTGTTAGGGTGGAAGGGGCACCATTCGGTGAGCTTCTTTGCCGATTGGGGAGGCATCCCTTGGATGGATTCAGTGTTCGGTGAATGCTTATTACGGTGAGTAGTCACCGATGTGGGAAGAGAAGAGAGAGAGAGGGGGTTAATGGTCGGCCTCACTTTCTTTCAACCAATCAAACATTTAGTTTTTTTATTTTTATTCTTTTAAATGTATACCACTCCTCATGTGGGAGCACCCTACTGTTTGAGTGCAAAATGAGAAGTTTTGAGGAAAGCTGACATGACATTAAATTATTGGCTAGAAAAAAAGTTTACCACTCCCCATTTGCAAAGTTTTCGAAATAATTTCAGTTGTAAATTTTCGTCTTATAGCGCATTACCATGAGTGGAGGGAGACCTTGGACGGATGTTACATATCGGAAAAAAACGAAGAGAGATAGACAATGGATTGCCGGTAACAACTTTCTTTGTTACGAATTTACCAGGGGGGTCTTTCAAAAACGTTGTTGTGGAAGGCTTTTTAGCCACATGGGGTTGTGAAGGATGCCTACGTAGCCAAGAAGAGAGACATCAGGGGCAACTTATTCGGTTTTGTCAGATTGGTTGGAGTGGTGGACACTAGGGCGGTGCTGCAAGGAATGAACACGGTAAAGATCTTTGAGGCCAAGCTGTGCGTATCAGTGGCGAAGTTCGATAAGGACCATAACAAGTTTGAGCACCAGCCACTGAATGACAGGAGGAATTATGTGCCAGCAAAACCTGCACCTCAGGTTAGGCCGGTGCCGATGTATGTTCCAAAAGGGGGTGTCAAAAGAAGTGGCGTATCGTGACTTGGTAGCGAGGAAGAAGGCGGATCAGCCACCAAAATGGGTTGTTCTGGCTAATGATAAAATTACCTCCTACCCTGATCATTGCTTGATGAGGGTTGTGGTTGTAGAGGTGAGAGATGTGGTAGCATTGGAAGAGATAAGAACATTGTTGGATATTGAGGGATATGTTGAAAACCCAGATTGTTATCTCGGAGGTCTGATGTGCATGATAGTATTCAAAGAAAAAAGATTGGTACTTGAGTTCATGGATAAGGAGGTGGGTGCATGGAGTAGTGTGATTGCATCAGCCACTCTTTAGAAGGGCCAGGACTTGAATTACCGACGTCTAGTTTGGCTAAAGGTCGAGGGAGTGCCCATACAACTACGGGATAACAAATTGTACGGGAGCGTAGGGGAGCTATATGGCAAGGTCCTCGGAGAAGTTGAGTTCTCTTGGATGGGTCCAAATAATGTGTGTGGTTGGGTGTGGGTCGCCACTGAATTGGGTAAGAGAATCGATGAGGAGGCGGTGGTAGTGTGGAATGAAAAAGAATATAAAGTATGGGTATCGGGGGACCAAAATTGTCGGTTTCAATTGGTAATCAAAAGGCTTGTTTCACAAACGTCATGCTCGTCGGTGTGCTCACCGGGGTCGATCAAGGGTCCTTGATTTCAACGTTGAAGAAGGGGAAATTAAGGATGAGATGATGGAATCTCCGGTGCCGATGAACACTCCGGCTCAGGCGACGTTTCGGTTAGCTGGCGAATTTGACACGTCGGGGGTAGTGGGAAATGTGCATGATGACTCGGAAAGGCGTGAAGCTCTGGTGTTTAGGGGTACCTTAGGGTAACAAAATCCAGTGCATGAAAAAAATTAACAAGAGCATGTGGTGGGACCCATGAAAGGTCCTGATATGGGCCAGACAAAGATGGTGGGTCTAAATGGTATTATGGGCCAAGAACCACCTATTGCCTCTAGGAAAAGGCCAAGAAGAATTAGAAGCCCAGAACATTAAAGCCCAATTAGGGATCTATTTGGGGATATGGAGGAGACACAACAGAAACATAGAGAAAGATCCTTCGACCTCATTAATTATGTGGATAAAGAAAGCAATTCTGAGGGAGCTACGGAAAGGATCGACGTAGCGAGTGATAGTCGCCTAAAGGACACGTGTTCTAAACTACAGACAAACATTGTTTTTTCTCGCTCGTTGCAGCAGGATGAGGGCTCGATTAAAGAAGATGATGTCAGCAATACAATACAATGGTTCTAGATACAGATATGGCGGATGAAACTGATGCCACTATTGATGCCCGAATTCGCGTGGTGTTTCAATTGAAAGGATTTCGGGGTCAATTTAGTGATGTAATTCTTGGAAAAGGTGTACACATTTTGATTCAATGAATTTTTTATTGATTAATTTACGGGGGGTCAGGGACCAGAGGAAGGTGGATTTGATCTATGGGTTGAAAACATCGCATGGGGTTGGGTATTGGGTCTCTACAGGACGCGAACATGGCCATGTTGGCGAAATGGTGGTGGAGGTTCAAGTCAGATATAAATAACTTATGGTGAAAGTAATATGGAGTGTACACTATAACTCTAGAATGTGGCAGTTTATTCCAAGGATAATGACAGTGACAGGGGTTTGGAAACAAATCGGTAAAGTCGCTCAGGACGTGGGTGAGTTTGGGATGGACCTAGAAGCTTTATTCAGATGTGTTCCAGGGGACGGTCGTCTTAAAGGATTTAATGGGTCAAAGTCAAAAGTTTTAATCACTACCATATTTTCTCCCTTAATTTGCTGCACCATGTCTGCCATCCATTTTGCCCACTTTCCATCTTTTTGTCTTGTCCATCTTTTATATATATTGTCTCTGTATTCATTATAAAAAATAAGAAACCGAACATCTTTTCTTGAGTATTTTCTCTTCAACCATAATAAAAATTTCTCATGGTATCAGAGCAGGCATTGTGCCGCTCGACCAAACCAAAACCCTAGAATCCTTTCAAGCCGACCACCACGCAAGAAGAAAAGATATTCCACTGATCAAGATTCAAAAGGAAGACCCTGCCCATCAAAAATATGGGAGAAAAACTCAAATCCAGCAATAAATGGATTGTGGATTCAGGCGCCACCGATCACATAACTCACAGAATGGATTGGTTTTATGATGATTTTAAGACAACAAACGAGTTGCCAGTTGTCATACCCAACGGTTCTTCCATACATGTTGAGGGAAAGGGGTCGTGTACTCTACCCAACGGAAGACAAATCAAGGGTGTTCTACACGTCCCAAGATTCACTTGCAACCTCCTATCTGTTAGTTGATTAGCAAAAGATTTGCACTGTGCAGTGTCTTTTTTTCCTGAATTTTGTGTTATGCGGTCCTTAAACTCCAAGAGATTAATTGGAGTAGGTAAATGCAAGCAAGGGCTCTATCATATGGACATGATAAGTATCGAAAGGAAGGCAATGATGGCTACTTATGACGTTTGGCGTAAACGTTTGGGGCACGCTTCAAGTAACAAGCTTTCTTGTCTTGAGTTCATTACGAGTACTTCTCAAAAGATTAGTAATGAGGTTTGCGATTCGTGTGTCAAGGCCAAACATACCAAGTTACCCTTCCCAATTAGTTCCATTAAAACCCAAGAATGTTTTGATTTATTGCATTGTGACATATGGGGAAGGTACAAGGAAACTTCATTATCGGGGGGAGTTTATTTTCTAACAATTGTGGATGACTATAGTCGTTCTATTTGGGGTTTCCTTCTAAAACATAAGTTTGAAGCCTCTGATTGTTTAATTCATTTCCACAAAATGGTCAGAACACAATTTGGCAAATTAATTAAAAGAATTCGATGTGACAACGGAGGGGAATTCATCTCCAACCGAATGAACCCTTTTTATAATGAACAAGGGATAATTCTTGAAACCACCTGCCCACATACACCACAACAAAACCGTGTTGTTGAGCACAAGCATTGACACCTTCTCGAAACTGCCCGAGCCCTCAGGTTTGAGGCAAATTTACCAAAAAGGTTTTGGGGCGAATGTGTGATGACAGCCGCCTACATTATCAATCGTCTCCCATCGAAAACCATTAACAACAAAACACCATATGAAATTCTTTTTGAGCAAAAGCCCGATTATGAGCACATGAAAGTTTTTGGATGTTTAGCCTATTTTAGAAATACCGACAGTAAGGGAGACAAATTCGGATTAAGGGGGAGACCCGGGGTTTTTTTGGGTTACCCACCGGGAACAAAGGGGTAAAAAATCTATGACACAGAACACAACAAAATCGTGTTGTCAAGGGATGTCAAGTTTGTTGAAAACATTTTTCCCTATCGGAATGCCAAACAGATCGATAGACAAGAAAATGAAAACCTATTTAATTTTCCTCCATGGTATTACAAAGATGTTGATGTTCCACAAGATAATGAAAGCAAAAGATTTGTCCCAAATGATTATACTGAGCCTGAGGTTGATGTTGAGCCCACTTCCATGACTGAAACCCAAACTGGAATACACCATGAAGGAACGTCTACCGACTGTGAGGCCCATGTGCATGGAAATTGTCACACCCCAACCAATGGCGGAAACATCGGGATGAGACGAAGTGTGAAGATTGCTAGAGACTTCATAACACTATTTGCGTCAATATTTAATAAACCGATTTCATTTCATGAACTAAATTGTCAACAATACAAGGAATCCAAATAACAACAAGTTCAAAAGGAATACATAACAACATAATCAAAATTCATACAACATTTAAACCTAAACGTCTATATGTGTATCTAGGCATCAACGCTACTTCATTTCATAGCATCATCATCAACCTGTAACATGTTAAAATAAAATTCAATGCAAAAGCAAGGCGAGTACACAAGGTTTAAATAGTATAGCATAAGTATAAAGCATTTTACTCAAATCCACATGGCAATTTGTATACAAGGTAACTAGCATGCATAACATTACGTCTAAACCCAAAGTGTCCACTAGTATTTAGCATCCCTCGCCACAAAAGTGACGAGACCGTATAGTATATTGACTTAACAAACCCCCGTCGGGTGGTGTGCTACTCCTATAGCGCTATAATTGTTAAGCGAGGGTATAACATAGTAATGGCATAAAGCATGTATTATCTAGCATTACAAGTAGCATGTATATCAGATTGAGTTCACAAAATATGTTTAAGTGTGTGTATGTATATTTATTGTATGGTAACATGTTACAACCCAAAAGTGGTTTAAAATGTAAATGGGTCAAGTGTACTCACTAAGTTTGCATATGCTTTCCGATTATCCAATTGTTGACGAGTAGAGATTTAGAGACCGAATGTATAAGGGTTAAAGTTCAAGTATGTTTAGAGTCAAGATTCGGAATAAAACAACATGAAAATAACATATGAGAATAACATGTGAAAATAATCATCCAATACATATGAGACTTGTTCTTGACACTATGTACTCCAAGGAGTTTATATGGTTTCATGGAACAAGGTTCCATTAGAATCGTAACAAGTTATCACACTATAGGATGATATAATCTAGTACTTGGACATATGAACACTAATTCATCATCTAAGATTCGATTATTTGGATTATGTGTTTATATATTACATATATTATATACATATTATTAAGTCCAATATTTCAAGCATGAGGTAGAAGATTAGGATCTTCATTTAGGTACCTCTAAGTATCATGGAAATCATGTAGGAGGTAGGAAGAACAAGTTCCCATTTAGGTACCTCTAAGTGTTCACCACTACACTTGTTGTAAAAACATACAAGGAGGGTCATGAACTAAGTTTATTACAAGAATAAGAAACAACTATACTAGGAAAAATCATCAAGTAATGTGGGGATTCTATGTTGGACAACCCAAGTTAGTCCATAATCACACCTACATTAAGCCTTGAACTTAAACATTACTTGTGGGTTAAAAACCCTAAACAAAACAGAATGTATATGAGGTTTAACCTCTGATTTTAAATGTTTCAACCTTGTTTTTAAGCTTAACTAGCCATAGAAGTGGTTATAAGCATTAGGACATAGGTTTGAGATGAGTTAGACTCAAGTTTGAACAAGTTTAGTTAAGTTTGAATCAAAACAAAAACGAACAGTGAACTTTGGAGCCTTTTTGCCGGAGTTCCAGGGACATATTTACTGTGAAAAAACTCATGGAATCGAAGCTAAGGTCAATCCAAGCACATAGGAAAAAGAATGGACTAAATCGGACAAGAAATGAGAAAGTTATGCTTGTTTTAGTGAAGCAATGTAATTCTGCTCGAACCTTCTGATTTTGCACGAATTTTGGGCTGATTTGGAGTGATTTGGATGAGTTTGTAAAGTGATTTGAGCTTGGATTGGCTTAGTATTTATAAGGAAAGAGTTAGGTTAAGTTTAGGTGAGGTAATTAATGTTAAAACATGTTTTGAACTAAAAAAGAACCAAGTCCCGCTCAAAAAAACGGAGCTGAAAGGAATCTGCGCGCTGATGTTGCCTGGCGGGCTCGTTTGATTGAGTGATTAAGTGATTTTTGGGTCCAGGTTTGTTAAATAAGCTTGCCGCAGCACAGCGGTTAATTTTGTTGTTTGTTGTTGTTGCGACCCGGGTTCGAACCCTGGGGTCTGCAACTTTTTTATTGTTTATTATTATTTTTTTTTTAACTTAAAACCTTATATTTCCAGTTATTACACCTTTTACCCCTGCACTTTAAATGAACCATGGAATTATTTGAAAGGTAATTAACTTTATTTTAAACTACTAACTAAGTTATAAACTCTTTAACCATTTAGTTTATTTAAATAATTGATTAAGCAATTTAACTAGGTTATTCTCTAACTTTAACATCTAACGGGACTAACTGGATTATTATATAAAAAAATAAACTTTTAAATAACAAAATGAATTAAATAACCATATTTTATAAACAAATTTAAATTAGGATAAAAATCATTAAACGGTTATTCGTCTCACAAGGCCTCCAATCTCATTATTAATTAGTTTAACGAGCATCAAGTGTTGGTAAATAACGAATTAAGAATTCATGAATAATATTTCGTTCAAACGAGAAACCGATTAACAGTTGCACATAATATGGATACCCGATATAGTTTCGTTTTCTTTATGATCAATAGTCTCGGATTACAAACGGAACGAAAGTAGATTACAAAGCGTCTAAATATGGAAAGTACAACATGACTTGCTAAAACAAGAAAGTGCGAAATTGCGGAGCGTTACAGAAATGAACTCCATGATGATGGACCAGCAATTCGGACCGAGGCCCACATTCCATAAGACAACCAAACCCATAGTAAAACTGGCAACAATGAAACAGTTGAGGAAACTAACAATGAAACAGTTGAGGAAACTAATGAGCCTGTTTGACAACAAAGAATCAGAAGTCAACCAAAGCGACTGGAAGACTTCGTTGTCAACCTTCCACCTTCAGTGGACCATAACAGGCCCGCAACGTCTCAAGCATCTTCCACGGTACATTCACTTTGAAATTTTATCTCATATGACAAGTTTTCAAAAACTCACAAAGCTTTCTTGACGGCCATTTCTTCTAACGATGAGCCAAAGTCTTTTAAACAAGCTATGTAGGATGAAAGATGGGTAGAAGCGATGAAAAGAGAAATAAAAGCCTTGGAAGAAAATGAGACTTGGACACTTGAACAGTTACCCGAAGGAAAGCGTGCCATAGACTCAAAATGGGTTTACAAAATAAAGTACAGGCAAGATGGAGAAGTTGAAAGATACAAAGCTAGGCTCGTTGCAAAGGGCTACACACAAACCGAAGGAGTAGACTATCATGATACGTTTGCACCGGTGGCAAAGTTAGTAACTGTGAGGACTTTGTTAGCCGTTGTCGTCAAGAAAGATTGGTTCATGCAACAACTTGACGTGAATAATGCTTTTTTGCACTAGGATCTTGATGAAGAGGTGTACATGAAGATTCCATAAGGTTTCTCAAAAGAAAACGAGAATAGAGTGTGTAGATTCAGGAAATCACTCTATGGTTTGAAGCAGGCCTCGCGCAACTGGTACCGAAAATTCACCATTGTCCTTCTCACTCTAAATTTCAAGCAATCTAAGGCAGACCATTCCCTTTTATATACAAAGAAAGAGATACTTTTATTGCGACTCTCATTTATGTTGATGATGTTATTATTGTGGGAAACGACATGCCTAAAATTCGTCAGATAAAGAATCATCTTGACAAAAAGTTTAGCATTAAAGATCTTGGGGACCTAAAATATTTCCTTGGCATTGAAGTAGCAAGGACTTTGGAAGGTTTGGTTCTGAGTCAAAGAAAGTATACACTTGACATCCTTAAAGACACCGACATGGAAGGATGTAAACCGAGCACTTTTCCAATTGAGCAAAACTTAAGGCTCGATAAAAGTGAAAAGGAGCCGAAAGTAGATGCTAATCAATACCGTCGATTGATAGGACGGCTCTTATACTTACAAGCAACGAGGCCCGACATAACATATGCGGTGAACGTGCTGAGTCAGTTTGTCTCTGATCCTCGCCAAACTCACATGGATGCGGCCAACAGGATCCTACGATATCTTAAAACCACACCAGGCCAAGGCATTATCTGAAAAGGAGGTGGTGAGCTTATTGCCTTCTGTGATTCGGACTGGCTTGGATGTCCCTTTACAAAACGTTCAAGAACCGGTTATCTTCTTCTCCTCGAAGGGGCCCCCATATCATGGGAAACAAAAAAGCAATCCATTGTTTCTCGCTCTTCGGCAGAGGCCGAGTATAGAGCCATGGCTAGCACCGTTAGTGAAATCCTATGGATGCGATGGCTTCTTAAAGAGCTAGGCATCAGGTCTATTGGCCCTACAACTCTTTTTTGTGACAAGCAAGCTCCTCGTCACATAGCGAACAATCCTATATTCCACGAATGCATGAAACACGTTGAAATGGACTGTTATTTTGTTCGCGAGATAGTGGAAACCCAAGAAATTCGACTCATGCACATTGACAATAAAATGCAAGTTGCTGATTTATTAACAAAGGGTCTCGGAGCTCACCAATTAAGACATCTTCTTAACAAGGTGGGCATTAGCAATCTGCATGCTCCACCTTGAGGGGGAGTAAAGGATTTAATGTGTCAAAGTCAACAGTTTTAATCACTACCATACTTTCTCCCTTAATTTGCTGCACCATGTTTGCCACCCATTTTGCCCACTTTCCATCTTTTTGTCTTGTCCATCTTTTATATATATTGTCTCTGTATTCATTATAAAAAATAAGAAACCGAACATCTTTTCTTGAGTATTTTCTCTTCAACCATAATAAATTTCTCACGTCTCGTATGGAAAGACAAGTGGTTGTCTAAAAACCCGTTGTGCAGCAGGTTGGCTTAACTATATGAGTTAGAATAGGCTAAAAATGTGACTTTGTTCGAGAGGATGACTATGATAAACGGCAAACCCGAAATACGGTTACAACGGGTACGATGTCCTGCCTCATCGGTTGAAAAAGAGCAGCTAGAAATGCTGCTTCAGGACCTGGTGACGGTTAATATTGGGGCTGGAACGAATTGGGTGTCATGGTGTCTAGAGGAAGATGACATTTTAACACTTAAAAGTATGAAAAAGGAGCTGGAACAGAGAGGTTCGGCGAACGATGGGCACGTGTTTGCATGGAACAATCTAGTCCCCATTAAGGTTAACTTCTTATTTTGGAGGGTCTCTTTGGGTCGCCTTCTGATCATGACTGAACTTGCAAAGAGGAATGTTCACTTTGGGTCCTTAAGTGTAACATCCGTCTAATTTACTTGAATTTAATAATAGTTCAAACCATTTTAGATAAAAGATTGCCTAGTTAACATAGATTTCATAAGTATAGTTCATTAGTAGCAAGACCTTAGTCGACTAACGACTAAGTTAAAACATCCAAAAGTTTTTTTAACAATTTGTTTACAACCCATAAACATAATCTATTAAAGTTTAAAACATTTCGAAAGCTTGTAAATAGTGTTCGGTTCTTCAAAAGCTAGCTCGATCATCTTCCGGTTAGTTCCAACGTCACCTAAGATCAAAACCACAACAAATGTTAGTTTTGATAAAGTTACAATGGATATAAACAAGTTCCAAGAGTCAAACAATCAAAAAATAAAATTTTCTCGGATCAAGGGGGCGTCGCGTGATGCCAAGGGCCTAGGCGTCACGCCTAGCCCTGATTTTCACAGAATGTTCATTCATTTGATGTTGTACATTCCCAGCTCAAAGTTTAATCAAGTCCCAACTTAAAATAGCCATAACTTATGATCCGTAAGTCCGTTTTTAGTGATTCTTTTTTTCTATATGTCTGTAATTTCATTACCAACGTGCCTAATACGATAGTCATACCAAAATTTTAACTTACGGACCGAAAGTCTATATGTCGTTATGCATTTATTCGACCCATTTCTACTTGACACAATTTACTACCATTTAGCTAGTAAACTTATGATGCTTTATACCCAACATCCCGGGCTTATCATCACTCGCATTTCTTGACCAATCTCATGGCTTAATGCTATTGTGATTTCCAACTCCATTTTGACTCTCTAAAACACTAAACAACAATTTACACAATTAAATGACCCGTTTGGCTCATCTTATGGAATTCCTCAATATGATGACTACCAAACGATTCTTTATCATTCTTAGACTAGTAATTCAAGTAACGATCATGGTCGCTACAATCGACACCCTATTTATCCTAAAATGAGACTTCGCAAAATTTAACAACGATTCATTTAATGTAACGGGTCAAGTTACATACCTTCAATGTAGGCCTTTCAAACGTGATTCGCCACCCGCTTGTCCGCTTGACGCTCCTGCGTCCTTTCCTATAGAGTTCATTAATGACATGTTTAGAACTCTCTTTAAACCACATATCGCATAATATACCCAAACATCATAATTATGCGTTTGAACTTTGAATTTCAATTTTAAGCCTTCTTTGAGGCATTTTCACAAACACTTTAGGGGCAGATTTTTACATGATTATATAGCAAATTTCTAGCTCATCACTTAGCCCTAATTTCACCCCAATCAACCATTTTACATGATTGTTAACTTCTAAATTTCTGAAATCACTTCAAAATTGTCAAATTACACTAGATCAACACTCTATTTCCTAGTGTTCATCAAATTACACATAACCCACTAATCACCTACAATGGTGTTCATAGGGTTCACTAAAATTTCACATGATTTCAACTTGTATTTGTCTAGGGTTTGTCCCTAGACACTATATGGTTCCTAATTCATCATAAAACAAACATGCAACCATGAATTTCAGATTTTCCCAATTTCATGAGAATTTCAAACAGAGAATTAGCACCAAATTTCACATACCTTGTAACCCCCTTGTGATGAGGATCATGAATCTATGTTCAGATTTCGATTTGGGACAGGAATTAGCCTTCAATTGATCAAATTTGTGGAGTTATGGTTTGGTGAGAAGCTTTGGTCGCTCCTCCTGCGTTCCTGATCGACCAGACACCAAATGGTGTGTTTGGTTTTTGTTTTAATTAATTCTCGTTTTAGTTTTTACAAGATTAACCCCTCCTCTTTTGTATAACTTATAGTTTGGCTGTTTTTAACCCTATTATAAGTTATTTCTAGACTATTAGCTAACTAGGTTAAAATTCCTAGTTAGTAAATTCTTGTTTATTTATACTTTATAATCCTAATATAAAGTTTTATATTTTCGGGATGTTACAAGTCCACCCCCCTTAAAAAGGGTTTCGTCCCCGAAACCAAATTACGTACCAAATAAAGTAGGGTAGAGGCGTCGCATCTCCTCCTCGGACTCCCACGTAGTATCCGAGCCTTTTCTATGCTCCCACTTGACCTTTACTTGATCAATTTGTTTATTTCGTAAGTGCTTGATCTTTCGATCTAAAATCTCCACCGGTCTCACCGCGTAATTCAGGCTATTATCCACTTCGATATCATCATAGTGGATACGAGCAGTTTCGTCTGCCAAACATTTTCGGAGATGTGACACGTGGAATGTGCTATGAATCCCACTCAACTCTTCGGGTAGTTCGAGACGGTACGCTACCTTACCAACCCGTTCGGTGATTCTGAACGGCCCAATGAATCTTGGGCTCAACTTTCCCCTTTTTCTGAACCGTATTACTCCTTTCCACGGCGATACTTTCAACATCACTTTATCGCCCACTTGAAATTCAATTGGCCTCTTTCGTTTATCCGCATAAGACTTTTGTCGATCTTGAGCCGCCTTTAGGTGAGTTCGGACCATGTCGATCTTCTCATTCGTAGTTTGGATTATATCAGTAGGTGCTAGTCCTCGTGGACCCACTTCTCCCCAACATACCGGGGTTCGACACTTTCTACCATATAACATTTCATACGGGGCCATCTTAATGCTCGTGTGATAGCTATTGTTATATGAAAATTCGACCAAAGGTATATAGACATCCCAACCACCCCCGAAGTCAATAATGCAAGCCCTCAGCATATCCTCCAACGTTTGTATTGTTCTTTCACTCTGCCCATCTGTTTGTGGATGGTAAGCGGTACTAATGAACAGTTTAGTTCCCATTTGTTCTTGGAATTCACGCCAAAAATTCGAAGTAAATCGAGTATCTCTGTCTGACACAATGGATATCGGTACCCCATGACGTGCTATGATTTCATTGGTGTACACCTCTGACATCTTCTCTGATGTATAAGTCTCACGAATCGGAATAAAGTGAGCACTTTTCGTCAATCTATCCGTGACTACCCATATAGCATCAAACCCCCGGTTGGTTTTGGGCAATTTGGTCAACAAATCCATGGTGATTTGTTCCCATTTCCAAACTGGGATATCCAATGGCTGCAACTTACCATATGGTTTCTGGTGCTCCGCTTTGACTTGCAAGCAGGTTAAACACTTCTCCACATATTTCACAATATCTCTTTTCATCCCGGGCCACCAGTAGTTTTGTTTTAAATCATTATACATCTTGGTCGCCCCCGGATGGATTGAATATCGGGATTTATGAGCTTCATCCAGTAGAAGCGTCTTTACCCCACAAGTATTTGGAACCCATATCCTTCCGGATCGAGTCTTCAACCCGTTATTCCCATCCGACAAATCTTTCAATTGGCCGATTATTCTTTCTCTCTTCTAATTCTCTTCTTTCACTGCTTCTAATTGCGCTTCTCGGATACGTTCGAGTATACCCGAGGTCACCACAAGCTGCATCGATCTTACTCGTATTGGGGCATAGTCCGCTTTTCTGCTCAGAGCATCCACCACCACATTTGCCTTTCCGGGGTGATAGTGTATTTCACAGTCGAAATCTTTCACCATTTCTAACCATCGCCTTTGTCGCATATTTAACTCCTTCTGATCGAAGAAGTATTTTAAGCTCTTGTGATCAGTGAATATGGTGCACTTTACCCCATATAAATAGTGCCTCCATATTTTTAATGCAAATACCACCGCATCCAACTCGAGATCGTGCGTGGGATATTTCTTCTCGTGTATCTTCAATTGCCTCGAGGCATAAGCTATAACTGTGCCCCGTTGCATCAAAACGCATCCGAGCCCCGATAGTGAAGCATCCGAATAAACCACCAAGTCTTCGACCCCGTCCGGCAACGTCAATACCGGAGCTTGAGTTAATTTCTCTTTTAGCGTTTGAAACGCTTTTTCTTGATCGGCACCCCAAATGAACTTTTCTTCCTTCCGAGTTAGTTTTGTTAGCGGTGATGCAATCTTGGAGAAATCTTGAATGAATCTCCTATAGTATCCCGCAAGCCCCAAAAAGCTTCTAATTTCCGAAGGGTTCTTCGGGGGATTCCATCTTGACACAGCCTCGATCTTCGATGGATCTACTAATACTCCGTCGACACTTATGATGTGGCCAAGAAATTGCACCTCTCGTAACCAAAAGGCACACTTAGAGAATTTCGCATACAACCTCTCTCGTCTAAGTGTTTCCATCACTTCCTGTAGATGATGTGCATGCTCGGCTTCACTTTTTGAATACTCCAAAATATCATCTATGAATACGATGACTGATTTATCCAACATTGGCTTGCAAACCCGGTTCATGAGGTCCATGAAAGCCGCGGGTGCATTTGTCAGCCCAAATGACATCACGAGGAATTCGTAATGTCCATATCGCGTGCGGAAAGCCTCTTCCTCCTTGACCTTTAGTTGGTGATACCCCGATCTAAGGTCAATTTTTGAAAACCAGTTCGCACCTTGTAATTGGTCGAATATATCATCTATCCTCGGAAGCGGGTATCGGTTCTTTACCGTGAGTTTGTTTAACTCCCGGTAATCGATACACATGCGCATGCTTCCGTCTTTCTTTTTCACGAACAATACAGGTGCGCCCCAAGGAGACACACTCGGCCTTATGAATCCCTTGTCAAGCAGGTCTTGAATCTGGGACATCAACTCTTGTAATTCTGACGGTGCGAGTCGGTATGGTGCTTTTGTTATGGGTTTTGCGCCCGAAATCAATTCGATCCCGAACTCTACCTCCCGTTCAGGCGGTATCCCCGGTAAATCTTCTGGAAACACATCTTCGTAGTCCCGTACTACAGGTACATCTTCAATCTTCGGGGATTCTTTCTCGGGCTCATTTGCGTATATCATAAATGCTTTGCATCCTCGCTTCATAAGCTTGTGAGCTTTCATCTTTGAGCACATTATGGGGTTACCTCCCTTTTCGCCATAGATAGTGACATGTTTCCCGCTCGGAGATATTAGCTTTATCTCCTTACGAAAACACACGACCTTCGCGCGGTGCTGAGATAGCCAATCCATCCCCATGACTACTTGAAATTCTCCCATTGACATCGGGATTAGATCTATCAAGTATTCTTCATCTTCTATGCTTAATTTGCAGCCTCGACAAACGTCACAAACTATAAAACTTTTGTTGTCCCCTATTTCTACTTCTAAGGGCACAGATAACTTCGTCAATACAAATGAAGGATGTCGAATAAATCCATGCGAAATGAAGGATTTATTCGCACCCGTATCAAATAATACACGTGCTGGAATTGAGTTAATTGTGAATATACCTGAGACCACATCGGGCTTTGTTTTTGCTTCAGCCGCGGTAAGTTGGAAGGACCTAGCCTTCGCCTTTTGAGTTTCCATTGGAGACTCTTTTGTGTCTCTCTTTCCAACCAACTCGGGGCATTCAGACTTTTTGTGTCCGGGTTGATAACATTTGTAACAAACGGAAACTTGTCTGGGACATAACGATGCAGTGTGTCCCGTCTTCCCACATACCGGACATGGCTTGTCTTTGAAGCGGCACTCGCCTTTGTGCCCCTTTCCACATACTTTGCAACTTGGCGACCCGCCTTTAGCATCAACCTTCTTTCCCGATTCTCCAGTTTGGGCTTTCTTTGTAGGGCTTGGATTCACATCTTGTGCCCTTCGCTCACCTCTTTCAACTTGTTTCTTCAACTCGATTTCCTGTTCCCGAGCAAAATTTATGATTTCGGCAAGGGTCTCGTATTTTGAAGGAGTCATAAACTCCCTATATTCAGCGCTCAACATGTTGTAATAATAATATATCTTCTGCTCTTCAGTGGTGACTAACTCGTCACAAAACCTCAGCTTATCCATGAAGATGCCCGTGATCTTATCAATTGATTCTTCCTTTTGTCTTAACTGGATAAATTCCTCTTTGATCCTGTTGATAACTGCTTTGGGACTATGGTGTTTAAGGAACGGCACCTTAAACTCATCCCAAGTCATGACCCTCACCGCTTCGGCTCCCGTTTCCTTCTTTTTATTGTCCCACCAATCCTTGGCTTGATTTCTCAATTGACCAGTTCCGTAAGCAACAAAGTCACCTACGTCACAGTGGGTTCGTTCAAACACTCCTTCGACGTCACTCAACCATCTTTGACATATTATCGGGTCGACCTCCCCGTTATATATTGGCGGTTTACACGCCATGAATTCCTTATATGAGCACCCTCTACGTTCTCCAGTTTTGTCTTTCATAAGGTTGACACTATCCTCCAACCTTTTAACTCGCTCTTCGACAAGCGACAACACCGTGCTTTGAATCTTGTCTATAAACCCGGATAGGCTACCTTCAATTGCCTTCCCTACTTCTTCGGCAATTATCTCTTTCATTTGTTCGGTGCTTGTTTGCACCGGATCATCATCATTTCCATCAGACATCTTGAAACTGAAATGTTTACATTTAAACGTTAAACATTTCATTTATAACATTGCTTCTTTTGTTTCGGTTTAGCCAAGTTCTCAACTTGCTTTAACCGTTCACATTTGGTGCACTTTCTAGGTTTGAGTGTGTTAACACGCTCTTCCCATGCACTTCAATTCCTTTCTCATTCTTACATAAGACATAATTTGTTAACATAATAAGTTAATTCTTACCGGACGATCGATCGAGCTTGAACCGAACACTTTGTTGACAACCTTAAGCTCTGATTACCAACTTGTAACATCCGTTTAATTTACTTGAATTTAATAATAGTTCAAACCATTTTAGATAAAATATTGCCTAGTTAACATAGATTTCATAAGTATAGTTCATTAGTAGCAAGACCTTAGTCGACTAACGACTAAGTTAAAACATCCAAAAGTTTTTTTAACAATTTGTTTACAACCCATAAACATAATCTATTTAAGTTTAAAACATTTCGGAAGCTTGTAAATAGTGTTCGGTTCTTCAAAAGCTAGCTCGATCGTCTTCCGATTAGTTCCAACGTCACCTAAGATCGAAACCACAACAAATGTTAGTTTTGATAAAGTTACAATGGATATAAACAAGTTCCAAGAGTCAAACAATCAAAAAATAAAATTTTCTCGGATCAAGGGGGCGTCGCGTGACGCCAAGGGCCTAGGCGTCACGCCTAGCCCTGATTTTCATAGAATGTTCATTCATTTGATGTTGTACATTCCCAGCTCAAAGTTTAATCAAGTCCCAACTTAAAATAGCCATAACTTATGATTCGTAAGTCCGTTTTTAGTGATTCTTTTTTTTCTATATGTCTGTAATTTCATTACCAACGTGCCTAATACGATAGTCATACCAAAATTTTAACTTACGGACAGAAAGTCTATATGTCGTTATGCATTTATTCGACCCATTTCTACTTGACACAATTTACTACCATTTAGCTAGTAAACTTATGATGCTTTATACCCAACATCCCGGGCTTATCATCACTCGCATTTCTTGACCAATCTCATGGCTTAATGCTCTTGTGATTTCCAACTCCATTTTGACTCTCTAAAACACTAAACAACAATTTACACAATTAAATGACCCGTTTGGCTCATCTTATGGAATTCCCCAATATGATGACTACCAAACGATTCTTTATCATTCTTAGACTAGTAATTCAAGTAACGATCATGGTCGCTACAATCGACACCCTATTTATCCTAAAATGAGACTTCGCAAAATTTAACAACGATTCATTTAATGTAACGGGTCAAGTTACATACCTTCAATGAAGGCCTTTCAAACGTGATTCGCCACCCGCTGGTCCGCTTGACGCTCCTGCGTCCTTTCCTATAGAGTTCCTTAATGACATGTTTAGAACTCTCTTTAAACCACATATCGCATAATATACCTAAACATCATAATTATGCGTTTGAACTTTGAATTTCAATTTTAATCCTTCTTTGAGGCATTTTCACAAACACTTTAGGGGCAGATTTTTACATGATTATATAGCAAATTTCTAGCTCATCACTTAGCCCTAATTTCACCCTAATCAACCATTTTACATGATTGTTAACTTCTAAATTTCTGAAATCACTTCAAAATTGTCAAATTACACTAGATCAACACTCTATTTCCTAGTGTTCATCAAATTACACATAACCCACTAATCACCTACAATGGTGTTCATAGGGTTCACTAAAATTTCACATGATTTCAACTTGTATTTGTCTAGGGTTTGTCCCTAGACACTATATGGTTCCTAATTCATCATAAAACAAACATGCAACCATGAATTTCAGATTTTCCCAATTTCATGAGAATTTCAAACAGAGAATTAGCACCAAATTTCACATACCTTGTAACCCCCTTGTAATGAGGATCATGAATCTATGTTCAGATTTCGATTTGGGACAGGAATTAGCCTTCAATTGATCAAATTTGTGGAGTTATGGTTTGGTGAGAAGCTTTGGTCGCTCCTCCTGCGTTCCTGATCGACCAGACACCAAATGGTGTGTTTGGTTTTTGTTTTAATTAATTCTCGTTTCAGTTTTTACAAGATTAACCCCTCCTCTTTTGTATAACTTATAGTTTGGCTATTTTTAACCCTATTATAAGTTATTTCTAGACTATTAGCTAACTAGGTTAAAATTCCTAGTTAGTAAATTCTTGTTTATTTATACTTTATAATCCTAATATAAAGTTTTATATTTTCGGGATGTTACATTAAGTTTTAAACTCTGTGGCGAGGCAGACGAATCTTGGAGCACTTACTGGTTGCTTGCAGATTTGCGCAAGAGGTGTGGGACTTCATTGCATCATGGTGTAGGGTCCCAAATAGTTCTATTTTAGAGGTTAATGATGTGCTGAAATTTGGAGTACATGAGAGGGGGTCTGCTAGATGGAAGAAGTTGATAAATGGCATCATGCAAGTGGGAGTTTGGTGTATTTGAAAGTGCAGAAATGACACAATTTTTAAGTAAAAGAAGAGGACATGGAAGACATAAAGGAGGAGATTAAACATCTTTTTATTTGGATAAAAATTGGTCCAAGGCTCCCAATTTATCTTGGTCCTAATGGTGTTAATTTAATGTATATTTTATGCTTCTATAACTTACTTCTTTTTGTACTCTACTATGGTAACCAACTAGTTGGTTGGTTCTTGATTGAATAAATGTTTGTTTACCTTTCAAATAAAAAAGTTTGAAACTTAAATATTTGATGGGTAGGTTAATGGATTCTATGGGTCATTAGTAAAAGTAGAAAACGTGACAATTTTCTTGTGTTAGAGTTATATATATTTCAATTCTGATGCAAACAATCTTTGTTTAGATTTTTTTATAATTTTTTTTAATTTTTTTTGGGTAAATTACAAATTATGACCTTTATGCTTGAAGTTACTTGGAGACGCTAACCTTTAACCTTACACTAGGCGCCCATATCACTTCTTGTAACAAACATAATATTTAGCCTAATGTCCATTTAATCGTGTTGTTTAAAAAAGACATGTGCATGGTCCGGTCATGCATCAAAGAGTATGAAAATGGAAAGATACCTTAAGAGAGTGATTTTGTTGTAATTTGTTAGACAAAATTTCTTAGCATGGTCCGATCATGCATCAAAGAGTGCGGTATATGTGCTTAAATTTTCCAAAGTTTACTTAGTCTTCTATATGGATTTCAAGTGCCATCTTTTTTTCTAGAACACATTATATGCATTTCTAGTGACGTCTATTTTTTAAACACTTCATATGCATTTCAAGTGATATTTATTTTTTTATACTCTATGTGTTTGAAATAAGATCAGACTAGGCGGCGGAGTGTCGAGTGCGCCAATTTGTAGCATACTTTCGCTAAAGAGAAGATATGACGAACTCTACGAGTAAATGTGTAAAGAGCTTCGTGTAACATTAGCAACATTTCAAAGGTTGTACACTTTCGACAGTCTTCATTATTTTACAAAATTCTATATTTTATTTATGCAATATGTAATCGTACGATCAAGCAAAATGATATTCACAACATTTCCAGAACAAAATCCAAGTTACATATGCCTTAATAACCTTCGCATGACCTAAACAATGAGTTAGATGGATTAAAATGGCAAACAAGTGATAATACAAGTCCAAGAACCAAAGCTATCAAAAATGAAAATATTTTTGCATCAGAGGGCCTTACGAACCGTAAGGCTTCCCATACGGTCCGTAAGGGGTGCCCAGATGCAACAGATTTGCTTGATTACCAAGTTTGGCCACCTATCTTCAATGTTTGACACCTAGCACGAATTTTGCCACATTCAATCTGGTTGGACACTTGTTAGGACACTAAGCAACACTCTAACACCTCATCAAACACTTGTCAACACCTCCTTGATCCAAGATTAGTATAAATAGGCACTTGTTCTTCCATTTTCAAGCACACCATTCTTTTCTTTCTCATTAACACTCTCTTGGAGCTTGCTTCTGCACTTGAGGCCTCTATTCCTGAGTTCTAATCCTTCTTCCAAACATAAGTAAGCGTTTCTCCTAGTCTATTTCATTTATTTGGCTAGATATGAGCCAAAAGTCAAGCAAACTGACTTTTGCTTTGACTTTCGGTTTTGACCATTTTGGTCAAGTCAAAGTTCAAAATGAACTTTGCTATGTGATCGTAATAATGAAGGTGTTAAGCCCTTACAATTACACCCTCTGATCATCACGTTTAGTGGGTGAAATGACGAGTCAAACTTTTACGAAATAAAAGTAAAAAATGTAAAAAGATGCATTTTACGACAAATGAGTTTTCAAGTATTAAAATTAAAGTTTTGATACCAAATCAGACTAAATAACATTATTAGACATGTCTAACTCGTCATTTCTAGTTTAGAGCCCAATTCTTAGTCGTAAGTCAAGCAGTTTGACTTCTGCATTGACTTTTGAATCGGGTCTATCTGGTCAACTTTAGGATCCAACCAGGCCTACTTATGTGACCATAGTAATACAGGGAATAACCCTCTGAGGTTATACCTTATGGTCATTCTGTTTGGTGAGTCAAATGACGAGTCAACTATGATACTTTAAAAAGGTCAAAAATTCCCTTTTGGCATAAAGTGCTTTTAAAAATATATGATCCATGTTCTACCTATAAGAACTGATCATATAACATAAAAAGAACTTGTTATGACATATCAGACTCATGATAGGACTCATTCGACCATCCAGACTCGTATTTATGCATACGACCAGTTAAGATGGCATAAACCATTTTAACAAGTCGTAACGGGCCAAAACACCTTTAGACACTTTCCAATCAGAATATAAGGTTTAATAAACCATATTATAAGAGATCCCTCGCTTGTTTTGTTATAAACCACATTCTATCCAATCTTCCGTTCAAGCCACAATATACACTAACAATATGATCATCAGATATTATATATTATATGAAGCACTTAAGTTTTTGCTAGCACTATTAAGCAAGTGATGATCAATCAAGTGAGTACATAGTCCCCACTTTTTATGTTTTTAAATGTTTTTGGGTGGTTCATATGTGCATATTAATTTTTCCAAGTTAACAAAACTTATTACATTTGGTTTACATATACATAGTACAATGTCCATTGTATTAAACATGATGGGAGTTGAACATGACAATGATCCATTCATTAACTTTGGCCAAGCCGGCCGGTAGTATGTTATAGCGCTATAGGATTGACAATCTCATTCCTGCTTCCTAGGTCTATTTTGGAGTTTCCTGTGGGAATGACAGAAACTGTGAAACCTAAATTGATAAACCCTTTTATAGGGATTATTCGACAGTCAACAAAGTCTTGAATGTATTCGCCAACAACCACACTCGTTTATACAAAATGATATGGTTTTTACAAAACAAGACATTTGATTTATACAAGACATTACATTTGGTTGGTTTATACATGACAATACATTTGGTTGGTTTATACAAGACATTACAATTGGTTGGTTTATACAAGACAATACATTTGCTTGGTTTATACAAGACATTACAATGGTTACAAATGGTTTTCAAACATTTATATAAACCATACATTTTTTCAAGTAAACAATTTATTACTTGGACGCTCTTATAAAGAAAAACTTTTTTGTCAAGATTCATGGCTACAAGGTTTCTTTAACATACCAACTTTCATAGTTGGTATACATATTGCAATTACCAAACAAAATTTATACCCAGTTTTCATTCATCGACTCTCGTAGTCGGACTTGGTATTGCAATACAAATTCAAAGCCATGAGTTTGACCACCAAACCTATGTTACTCACCAACATTCATTGTTGAGCGTTATTTTCACATATGTTTCAAGTACAAATGTTTAATGCTTTTACAAGTTTGCCACACATAGGAATAGACTCGGGCCTAAGTTTGCTTTTTAAAATAAAGAACAATTGTTTGTGTTCCAAAAGACAATGTAAATTCAACTATTCAATAAAACATAAACATTAGTACCACGCGTTGTGAACAATTTGTTGTGACATTTGTGCTTGTGTAATCATTATACAACTCTGAACAATTCAAATATCAATAAAACAATGAGTTTTGATCCCAATATTTGTTTATTTATGTTGACATTTTGCACATTTTGATTTTTGTTCGATTTTAAACTCTAAATCGCTTTCTAGAAAGTTATACGCAAACTGATGCGTAAACGTAATTAGTTTAATGCGACAAACACTCCGTAATAGTGACTGATGTGCAGAATGTGGTCTATAAAAAACTAGCCTAATCTAGACACCCTAGTTTTAAATTTATAAACTAAGACTCTCTAAATGCTAGACCACTGACAGGCAAGTGTACCTATCGTACGTAGTAAAGCCTAATGAAGTCCGAGTATCGAACCCACGAGACACTAGCGACGCTAACTAGACTCTGACTTAACTAATTACTTAACTGGTTTTAATTTGTATTTTGATTTTTTTCTAATAAACTAATAATCTAACTAACTACTAAAGCAAGTAAACAAGAGAACAGAACAAGCAAGCAAAATGGAGTGACGGGAAGCAGACAATGATGAGAGAGAACTACCCAGGCTTCGAATCCCTAGAATCATGCAATGCTAATGTGACAATGATGATGGTTAAATATCTATTTCCCTCGATTGACCCCCCGCTAGAGATGTCCCAAACGAAAGAGCAAGACTAAATATGAAGTGCTAGAACGAACCGGCTCAAGCTATCGATACCAAATCCTGCGAAAATAGAATCCTTTTGACCTCAGAGACAGTTATGTTAAGAGAAGATCCCAAAATCGCAAAGCAAACCCAACTTTGATAATTGAAATCCTAGGAAACCTTAATTACGATGCAATAAACGAGCCCGAGCTATCGGTCACCCAATCTACCCACCAATAATTAGCTAATAACCTAGCTCACCCTAATCGTCTTTCGAGTCACAAGGTGAGGATGCAAGTTTTAATATAGTGATTTTAATTATTAGTCAACTTGGTCAATTTCTCAACACAATACCTAACCCGAAAATCCTAAGATCAACGAATTAAATTAAATCCTAAGTCTAGGGGGAATTTCTTCGTGCCTAAACCGCTGAATTTATTGACTAATAAAATAACCAAAACATACCAACATGCAATATCAAGATCAATATCAAAGAAAAGTTATGTAAATCACATCAAATAACCGAAAACATGTCACAAGTGCATTACAATCCTCTAGTTCATCAAAACCCAGGTAGTTTATAACGTTTAGCTACTCATAGTAAATAAAAACATGACAATCGCAGTTCTAAAAATCAAACAGGACATGGTTTCAATGCAAATGATTAGAAAAATAAGAGTAATATCGAACCCGCAGTGCTCCAACCACGAACCAAATATTTCTTTTCTTTCTTTTTCTTGCGTCAAAACAACCTCTCGATGTGCGATCCCAACTGCCTACTCGAAAATAATGAATTCCTTCCTCCCTATTCGTCTAGCAGCCTTCTCCAATATGATAAGGCCAATCTCCACTCACTTTGATGCCTTCTGTTGCCGCCAATAGGGTTCTCTTGCTGCCGTCCAATAGTCTTCGAAAATAATCAATATAGTGTCCTCCTTGCGATGACAGCCCACTCAAGGCAAGCCCATCCTTGATTTTTTTTTCAAAAGACTATAAATGAACATTTAAAAGCTTATAGCCCACTGGACTAATTTAAAACTCCATCAGCAAATTTATAACTTCCAATCTCGATTCCTACATCACTATCTTTCAATCTTTGAGTAATAAATATAATATAACTTTCAAACTCACATTTAAATGCATTTATTGTCCTAATTATATTGAACTCCAGTTTGAATAATATAAACATTTCGTCAGTTGAGATTTGTATGATCATTTTAGCACACTTAATTTTAAAACCCATAGAATTCAAATATAATTAGAGTTGGAGTAAAATTTAATAAAAATAACCCTCAATCTACTCAAAAGTATAGGAATTTTAATATAAAAATATGTATATTTCAGAGCTCATCAAATATCCCCACACTTTACCTGTTGCTTGTCCCTAAGCAAAATCCCAAGCAACATGTCTAACTTTAACACTTAACAATAACGCAAGTCTCAAACAAATTATAACGCGAACTACGAAATCATTAAACATAGCGGTTTCGCAAGACTTACAACGTTCAAAAGGTTGACGAATCATAATATTTAAATGAAAACAAGCCTACCTAATCAAGTTTTTCTCACCTTCAAGCAATCAATTATGCACTGTCAACACCCCTCACAATTTCACTCATCTCTCGGCTAATATTATATAATTTTGAGTGAACTCTCAAAACCAAACTATGAAGCATACTATCATAAGCTTGTACGTCAATCAGATCTCCACCTAATTGTTAGAATTCGACACGGATCAAGAGGGCTTTAACGGGTAGGTAAGGGTTAAGGGTAGGTTTTTTTTTTTTTTTTTTTGGAAGAAGTGGCTAAACACGTAATTACACAATAAACCGGATAAGCACGGAACAAACACTAACATATTGGTCATTTTGACCCACAACTTTATTCTATTTTTTCTTTTTTTTTTCCTTTTTCTTTTTTTTTTCTTTCTTCACAAATATAATAATCACATAACACGATCCGGCTATCAAATCACAAACGGGTAACAAACGAATGGCTAGGCTCAAAGTGGTGTATCTAGGGGTAATGGTGAAACAGGTCAAACACAAAGGTAACACAAGCAAGGTGATCCTAATGCCTCTATCATATCCATGCTAAACCCTAACCGAAGGTCTCAAACTGTATCAAAACGCACAAGTTCTAAAGTAATGCAACAAAGTCGGTAAACACACATGAAACGAAAGTAGTGAACATATAAATATATGAAACATGTAAGGCTTAAATCTCACTATCATGTGGTAAATAGGGCTACCGATATTGACAATGCACAACCAATAAACTCTCCGGCTCCATCCACTATCCTAGGCATCCCAAACCCTTTTACTCCCAAAAACTGATTCAATCAACCTACTATCCCGCAACTTAAAGAAACAAGTGCTCTCCGACTCGTATATTCGACAATTAAATCGCTTTTGACCGACGTTTTGAAAAGGTTTTTCGTTTTCTACGCGCTAAAGGACCGGGACTCGCAACTTATTTTTTTTTCAATTTTTTTTTGATTTTTTTGTATTTTGTATTTTGTATTTGTTTTTTTTTTTTTTGACTCAAGACTCTCTAACTAAGACCTAAACGATAGTTTCCCATCACCACACTTAAACTCTACATTGCCCTCAATGTAGAATGGAAACCGACTCAAAAGACAAAAATAAATAAGAAATAAAAAGACTAAGGGCAAATTGGAAAGGACTTAGCTGGTTTTATAATCACGTAAGCTCCAAAACTCTCGTCCAATCAAGCTCGATCATATAGCATTTTGGTCGCGATTGGCTCTGACTCTAACTGGTACACTCGGAAAATTCCTTGAAATTTGCTAAGCAGCTCCAAAAACACCCGAATGGAGATTGAGTACGGGTGGTACATATCCAAACCTGCATTAACAAAAACAAGCAAAACCAAAGCAGTAACGACTCTAAATAAAACGACTCAAAACTACTACGTTAGACTCATGGTACAAAATAAATGACCAAATATACAAACTCTACAAACTACCGAATATATAAAATTACAAAACTTTACAAAACTTCCCCACACTTAAATTTAATCAGGAGGTTTTTCTTTGATCTGGACCTTATCTAACCCGTTTAATTCCACCCGGTCCTCACAAATAATTAAAACTTCATCGGTGGAATTACAAAATATTTTAAAAATTTTAAACGGGTCAGACCACCAAAATTTGAACTTACCTGGAAGAAACCTGATACGATGCATGTAACGAGGAAGATGGTTGTCTCTGCACTTTAGTGTTGCCTTGAACTTCCTTTTGCACCACATTTGTATCCCCATACTTTGTCGATCCAAGTTCCTTCGTGCCTTCTCTCGTGTTTTTAATTGTGGTGGCGATCCAACTTCTAGCTTTTCCACGGGCCGGCTATCAAACTTCTCTTCTCTTCCGCTTTCTCTTCTACGTTCGGTGTATATTTGATCTCCATGGTCGGCGTCTCTACAAGTAATGTCTCTTTCTCATCCTCCATCTTATCAAGTGGTTCTATCACAAAGGTAACACAAGCAAGGTGATCCTAATGCCTCTATCATATCCATGCTAAACCCTAACCGAAGGTCTCAAACTGTATCAAAACGCACAAGTTCTAAAGTAATGCAACAAAGTCGGTAAACACACATGAAACGAAAGTAGTGAACATATAAATATATGAAACATGTAAGGCTTAAATCTCACTATCATGTGGTAAATAGGGCTACCGATATTGACAATGCACAACCAATAAACTCTCCGGCTCCATCCACTATCCTAGGCATCCCAAACCCTTTTACTCCCAAAAACTGATTCAATCAACCTACTATCCCGCAACTTAAAGAAACAAGTGCTCTCCGACTCGTATATTCGACAATTAAATCGCTTTTGACCGACGTTTTGAAAAGGTTTTTCGTTTTCTACGCGCTAAAGGACCGGGACTCGCAACTTATTTTTTTTTCAATTTTTTTTTTTGATTTTTTTGTATTTTGTATTTTGTATTTGTTTTTTTTTTTTGACTCAAGACTCTCTAACTAAGACCTAAACGATAGTTTCCCATCACCACACTTAAACTCTACATTGCCCTCAATGTAGAATGGAAACCGACTCAAAAGACAAAAATAAATAAGAAATAAAAAGACTAAGGGCAAATTGGAAAGGACTTAGCTGGTTTTATAATCACGTAAGCTCCAAAACTCTCGTCCAATCAAGCTCGATCATATAGCATTTTGGTCGCGATTGGCTCTGACTCTAACTGGTACACTCGGAAAATTCCTTGAAATTTGCTAAGCAGCTCCAAAAACACCCGAATGGAGATTGAGTACGGGTGGTACATATCCAAACCTGCATTAACAAAAACAAGCAAAACCAAAGCAGTAACGACTCTAAATAAAACGACTCAAAACTACTACGTTAGACTCATGGTACAAAATAAATGACCAAATATACAAACTCTACAAACTACCGAATATATAAAATTACAAAACTTTACAAAACTTCCCCACACTTAAATTTAATCAGGAGGTTTTTCTTTGATCTGGACCTTATCTAACCCGTTTAATTCCACCCGGTCCTCACAAATAATTAAAACTTCATCGGTGGAATTACAAAATATTTTAAAAATTTTAAACGGGTCAGACCACCAAAATTTGAACTTACCTGGAAGAAACCTGATACGATGCATGTAACGAGGAAGATGGTTGTCTCTGCACTTTAGTGTTGCCTTGAACTTCCTTTTGCACCACATTTGTATCCCCATACTTTGTCGATCCAAGTTCCTTCGTGCCTTCTCTCGTGTTTTTAATTGTGGTGGCGATCCAACTTCTAGCTTTTCCACGGGCCGGCTATCAAACTTCTCTTCTCTTCCGCTTTCTCTTCTACGTTCGGTGTATATTTGATCTCCATGGTCGGCGTCTCTACAAGTAATGTCTCTTTCTCATCCTCCATCTTATCAAGTGGTTCTTCTTCAACTTCTTCACTTCGGGCTGTGGTGTAGTCATGCACCTCCAACTCTGCCTCTTCTACTACCCCCTCATCATCATCACTCCAAAAGCCATCATCAATATCCCTTGGCGTGGGACACAAATAACTGGAATTAACGACTTGCTGAACCGGAGGTGGGACTTCAACGTCCATTTTCGTCTCCGTGACTGGAATTATCTCCTCAATCGACTCTTCTTCGTCTTCCTCTGAGTCTTCTCCCTTCCATCTCTTATATGCAGCCAATTGCGCATCTATCTCTTCATTACTACACGTGAAATCAATTATGAACTTACCATTCTTCTCTTCTCGTTCTTCCCGGTCTACCTTATCATTTTTATTTGTACTCTCAGTATCCTCCAATGGCGTCTCCTTTGAATCTGAAGGCATCGCCCCTTGAAAAGTGACCGGACAATCTTCATACTTGTGCGGTCCAGCGCAACGCCGACAAAATGGATCCATGGGTTGATTGTTGCTTTCCCTCAACATCTGTTCTAGTGCTGCTGTCGACTGAGCGATGACTTGACATGATTCCACCAATGTCTGAAAATAAGGTGGGCACTCATTTTCGTTGCATGATTGATATGGTAAAGTATAGAAATTCTGATATGGTGAAGGATAGGAATTCTGATATGACTGTGGCTCTGAATATGAGTTAGAAGAGTAATATGTGGAATACCCCTGCGAAGGATATGACTGCGGCTGCACAAGAGGGTTAGCATCGAAATCTATGGGACACCCCGAATCATTTGGACAATATTTTGTGTAATGGGGCCCTCCACAGATAAAACACATGATAAAAAATATATAAAAAAATAACTAATAAAAATCTATTAAAAAAAACGACTAGACACACTACTACTAGACACAAACCCTAAGACTCAAACTACAAATAAGACCAATTAAACAAATAAGATCAGTCAAAGCTAATAACGCAATCGCCTACGTGTCCCCGGCAACGGCGTCAAAAACTTGATGTGCAGAATGTGGTCTATAAAAAACTAACCTAATCTAGACACCCTAGTTTTAAATTTATAAACTAAGACTCTCTAAATGCTAGACCACTGACAGGCAAGTGTACCTATCGTACGTAGTAAAGCCTAATGAAGTCCGAGTATCGAACCCACGAGACACTAGCGACGCTAACTAGACTCTGACTTAACTAATTACTTAACTGGTTTTAATTTGTATTTTGATTTTTTTTCTAATAAACTAATAATCTAATTAACTACTAAAGCAAGTAAACAAGAGAACAGAACAAGCAAGCAAGATGGAGTGACGGGAAGCAGACAATGATGAGAGAGAACTACCCAGGCTTCGAATCCCTAGAATCATGCAATGCTAATGTGACAATGATGATGGTTAAATATCTATTTCCCTCGATTGACCCCCCGCTAGAGATGTCCCAAACGAAAGAGCAAGACTAAATATGAAGTGCTAGAACGAACCGGCTCGAGCTATCGATACCAAATCCTGCGAAAATAGAATCCTTTTGACCTCAGAGACAGTTATGTTAAGAGAAGATCCCAAAATCGTAAAGCAAACCCAACTTTGATAATTGAAATCCTAGGAAACCTTAATTACGATGCAATAAACGAGCCCGAGCTATCGGTCACCCAATCTACCCACCAATAATTAGCTAATAACCTAGCTCACCCTAATCGTCTTTCGAGTCACAAGATGAGGATGCAAGTTTTAATATAGTGATTTTAATTATTAGTCAACTTGGTCAATTTCTCAACACAATACCTAACCCGAAAATCCTAAGATCAACGAATTAAATTAAATCCTAAGTCTAGGGGGAATTTCTTCGTGCCTAAACCGCTGAATTTATTGACTAATAAAATAACCAAAACATACCAACATGCAATATCAAGATCAATATCAAAGAAAAGTTATGTAAATCACATCAAATAACCGAAAACATGTCACAAGTGCATTACAATCCTCTAGTTCATCAAAACCCAGGTAGTTTATAACGTTTAGCTACTCATAGTAAATAAAAACATGACAATCGCAGTTCTAAAAATCAAACAAGACATGGTTTCAATGCAAAAGATTAGAAAAATAAGAGTAATATCGAACCCGCAGTGCTCCAGCCACGAACCAAATATTTCTTTTCTTTCTTTTTCTTGCGTCAAAACAACCCCTCGATGTGCGATCCCAACTGCCTACTCGAAAATAATGAATTCCTTCCTCCCTATTCGTCTAGCAGCCTTCTCCAATATGATAAGGCCAATCTCCACTCACTTTGATGCCTCCTGTTGCCGCCAATAGGGTTCTCTTGCTGCCGTCCAATAGTCTTCGAAAATAATCAATATAGTGTCCTTCTTGCGATGACAGCCCACTCAAGGCAAGCCCATCCTTGCTTTTTTTTTTCAAAAGACTATAAATGCACATTTAAAAGCTTATAGCCCACTGGACTAATTTAAAACTCCATCAGCAAATTTATAACTTCCAAGCAAATTTATAACTTCCAATCTCGATTCCTACATCACAATCTTTCAATCTTTGAGTAATAAATATAATATAACTTTCAAACTCACATTTAAATGCATTTATTGTCCTAATTATATTGAACTCCAGTTTGAATAATATAAACATTTCGTCAGTTGAGATTTGTATGATCATTTTAGCACACTTAATTTTAAAACCCATAGAATTCAAATATAATTAGAGTTGGAGTAAAATTTAATAAAAACAACCCTCAATCTACTCAAAAGTATAGGAATTTTAATATAAAAATATGTATATTTCAGAGCTCATCAGTGACACAAGCTTAACATACCTTAAATAACCTTTACATAACTTAGAAATAAGTTTTAAAGGGTTTGGTATGGCAAAAACAAGTTTATTCGATCATAGGGACTATTTACGTCAAACTGCAAAAGTCTGCCATTTCGTATGGCAACGTACATTCCGGAACATGATCATAAGCTAAACATACCCAAAATAACCTTAACATAGCTTAGAAATAAGCTTTGAGTGGTTCGGCGTGCGAAAATGCGTTTATTTGATCACAGGGACGAATAACATCAAAATCTGCGTAAGTTTGCATTTACGCGCATATCTTACGTTCTGACCACATCCGGACATCCAAAAATTTTTGTAATCACTAAAATATTTTATTTTAGTGATAGGAATGCAAAAATACCATTCGTCGCTTAATTTGGATCGTTTTCGCGTCCGTTCGAGTTTCGTCGTAATTAGTCGAATAACGCGACCGTACGACCAAACGAACCAACATCCGTGATATTTCCTAGCATATTTCAAGTCCCCTATACTTTAACATCCTTGTAGAGCCTTGAAAATGGCTTAATGAAGGATAAATACGTCAAATATGCACTTATGTGTGTGCAGGGACTGAAAATGTAAATTTTTAAAACTGTATGCTATCCTCGCGCTGCGCGACGGCCAAGAGGGCCTTCGGTTGCGCCACGCGACGACTTGCTGTCGACAGAATAGTTATTTTCAGCTGCCAGCTTGTTTCTTGGTGGTTTCCATGCTGTTTTCCTTTGTTTTGGCACCAAGTTAACACCTTTGCATGGCTTTACACCACAACCAAACACTTGTAGGGTCAAGATAATGCCTTGTAGGCTACACAATACCCATATCTTGATCCTACAACCTTCCAACTAGTATAAATAGCCATGACTTCTCATTCATTCCTTTCTCATCCTTTCTTTCTTCTCTCTAAAACTCTAAGTGGAGGTTACCATCTATTGGAGGCCACCTACCTGAGTTTCTAGTGCTTCTTTCCAGCCTTAGAACATCTTGTAAGTGTTCTTTCATGGCTAGTTATTTATTTCAGCAATTTAAAGCTGAAAGTCAAACAGTTTGACTACCGTTTGACTTTCGGTTTTGACCATGAATTGGTCAAATCAAAGTTCAATTGAACTTTGCAACGTGATCGTAATCACGATGGTTATAATCCCCAGTGATTATACCTACCAATTACCACGTTGACTAGTCGTAGTGACGAGTCAAAGTTTCGGTCAAAATGCGCAATTATGTGCATTTTATGACGGAACTATTTTCGGGTATCAAAACACTTTGTTTTGATACCAAATCAGTTTTCTAACTTAGTTAAACATGTTTTAACATGTTTAACTCGTCACTACTAGTTTAGTGCTTTTTTAGGGTCGTAAGTCAAGTGGTCTTAACAACCGCTTAGACTTTCGAACCCGACCCGTTTGGTCGATCATTAGGATCCGACCAAACATATTTAGTGATCATAGTTGTATAGGGAATAACCTACTGAGGTTATACCTTATGGTCACTTAGGTTGGTTAGTTATTCGTTAAGTCGTTTATATGCCCATTAAAAATGACCAAAATGCCCTTTTCAAGCATAAATTCATTTTTAAGATATGTGATCAAGTTTTTGACATCTAAACTGATTTAATAACATTTTTAAACATAATTGGGCATGTAAGACTTAACATATAATATAAATAACCATCCGACCTTATATTTACGCAAACAACACGTTAAAGTAGCTTAAACTACCTTAACAGGTCGAAACGGGTCAAAAGCACTTACGATAACTTTCTAATCAGAATGTTAGGTCTATTAAATCATGCCATATGAGTTCCAATACTCATTTGATTTATAGAACTTCATTCTATCCTATCTCCAGATTTAGGATCCGATTATTAACATAGTTACCTAAACTAGGTGCCGTTTGATTTCGTGATCCTTCAAGCTTTATTTGCTCTTTATTTCAAGACTATTAAGCAATCCCAAGTGAGTACATACTCCCCTCTTTTACCGCTTTCAAATATTTTCGGGTGATATACATGTGCCTATTTGTTACTTTCGTGCTTTTCATGCTTTTATGACAGATACTTGCTATGTTTAGCTGGTACACATATAGTACATGATTTCAATTATGTTTTGATATGTATGTTGACTGAGCATGCTAGCACAATGATTTCATAGACACTTTTGTTGCATATGTTTACTCAGCATATGGACACATTGATTTACATTACATTTCTACTGCATATGTTTATTCAGCATATGGGCACATTGATTTCATGAACGTTTCTACTTCGTATGTTTACTTAGCCTACTTAGTACATGGTTTTCACATGACATGCTTACATTGGTTATGACATTTGGTATGTTTAACGGGACAAAAATACATTCATTAACATTGATCACGCCGCTCGGTAGTATGTAATGGTACCATAGGACTTGACAAATCCCGTTCCGGCTTCCTAGGTTTGTTTGGAAGTAGGGAATGACTGAATCCGAAAACATATTTAATAAACTTTTAACTTGTTAAGGGTTTGTCTGACAGTCGCAAGGCTTGAATGTATGCGATAAACATTACTACATAAATGTGTGTATCCATAAAGCATTGGTTTTGCAAAGCGTAACTTTTGATTTAAACTTAGGTTTATTCAAAGGCATTGTTTTGTACATTTTTATCTATGGTTTGAGTAAATACTCTTTATTCACCATACATGACATTTGGTTACACATTGACATTATACATATGGTTTGAGTAAATACTTTTTACTTGCCATACATAACATTTGATTATACAAGACATGGTTTACACTTGACGTTGGACATCGTTTACAAATAACATATTGACATTTGGTTAAAACAAGACAGTTTGGTGGTTATTGATAAGTGATTTAAATAACAAGGCATGTGTAATATGATAAAAGCATGGTGGATACGCCGCTGTACTTCCTATATATAAGTGTTTTTATGATATTACATATCGTGGCGTTATCTAAACCACTTCAACAATGACAAAGACATGACACATTTTATACAAATGACACATATTTCAAATGACACATATTTCAAATGACATTGTTTTACAAATGACATGTTTTATACAACCTATTTTCACTTGGTTATTATTTAACTAAACACCTTTCATTTATATCATCTGAGTTTCATATTGATTTTCAAATGATTCTATAAAAGAAAAACACTTTTTAAAAAGGTTCATGACTACTTTTATTAAACACTTCTTTTAACTACTAGTCATGAATCCTTCACTAATAAAACCTTTGTATCTCACAGCATTTTTATGCTGATGTACCTATTTTCACATGTGTTTCAGGAGCTAATGTATGAGGTTGATCAGGATACACTTAGGCGGACATCGGCCTTAGTGACTTAAAATGCTGCAAGACAAGTTTAATTTACGTTTTGTTTTATGTTTGAACAAAGACAATGTAGACAATTTAATAAATAAAACCAAACTTTAAATACCATGTGTTGTGAAACAATAATTCTGTTACTCGACTCCCCGATGTTTCCGCCGCGGTTTGTTGTTTTACGCGGTCAGGGTGTGACAGAAGAGTTGGTATCAGAGCTCATAGTTATAGAGAATTAGGTTATTAATAATGCTTTGACCTAGACTATAACCTTTCTAGGACCCTAACACAAGTTATCTTGTGTTTAGATCTTAAAACAATATACATCACCTATCCTTAGGTGATTACCAAAAACAAGAACACAAAATTCCAAAACGATTTTGAAATCAATCATCTATTCTTGGATGATTTCTTTTTGGCTTTAAGCCTTCAAAATTTTCAAAATCTCGTCAAAGTTTGGGTCTAAATAATGTGAACACGTGCAATCTGGAAGGGTGGGTGCCTGTACCCCGAGTTTTCTGTCTAAGGCTGGAGTGTTTGTACAAATCCGCAGTATCGGACCAGTCACTCTTACCTGGGAACTCTTGGGGTGAGTGTCCACTTATAGGCTAAAGCCTGTCTTCGCGATACATTATTATGACCCATTTACTTTGATTAGTCACTTTGTGTCGTTTGTTCGTTTTGAGGTAACGAACGAATGAACACCATCCTTACATCTTGTCGATATTTATGACATCTCATTTTTTTCATCATATCAACTCACTCGTTTTCTCTCATGTTTCCTCTTTTAGAATGCCTCTCGATGAAACGTACAACAACTCGATGCCGAACTGGCAACTATTATATCACAGCAGATGGCTCCTATGCTACCAAATCTCATTACTCAAATCAACTAAGCCAACAATAACAATGTTAATGCACCTGCTCCGTGCAACTTTAAACAATTTAACTCGGCTAAACCGCTCAAGTTTAGTGGTTCTGAAGGAGCAACTGGGCTCCTACAGTGGTTTGAAAGTCTTGAGAGTACATTTCGCCATGTTCAGTGTCCAAACAACTGTAAGGTCGAGTTTGCTTCTAGCGTATTCCAAAAGAGGGCTCTCACGTGGTGGAATGGGGTAATGAGAGATCGAGGTGCTGATGTTGCTTTGGGTCAGACATGGGAGGAACTTAGAGCTCTAATGATGAGAGAGTTATGCCCTCGTCATTAGCAAAGGGCTTTAGAAAATGAGTTCCATGATCTGAAGCAAGACAACGGTGAACACCGTGCTTACACTGACAGATACGAGGAGTTAAGCTTGCTCTGTCTGACAATGGTCACGCCTTTGGACAAGGCGATTGAGAAATACATAGACGGTTTGCCAGATCCTGTTCAGGATATCGTCACTGGCAGCAACCCTACTACCGTCCGACAGGCCATCGAGCTCACTGCCACCCTAACTGACTCTCAAGTCAATAAGGGGAAACTCCACAGATAGGGTGACAAGAAACAGAAACAGTCTGATAAGACAAATAAGCAAAAGGGTAAAAAGGCTGAGTCCTCAAAGAAATCAAGGAAGCGTAAGGCTTCCAAGAATTTCGCCATTACAGCACAGACAAACCAGGCTGCTCCTAATCAGCCTGCACAACCACCTGCCAAGAGGCAGTATGCTGGCAATGCACCTCTGTGCAACAAGTGTAACAGCCACCGGCAACCACATGTGTAATGTTGCATCTGCACAAACTGTGGGAAATCGGGTCATCTTGCCAATACCTGCTGCTTTGCTCCTAACCAAAATCAAGCAGCACAAAACCCTGCACAGCAGCCTGCACGATCTCACTATCCACCTGGTTCTTGTTATAACTGTGGGGATCTGACCCACTACAGGAACAACTGCCCGAAGTTGGCAAATGCGAATAAGGCACAGGCTCGTGGTCGAGCTTTTAATTTGAATGCAAACGAGGCACGCGCAGATAACGAAGTGGTGAACGTCACGTTCTTTGTTAATAACCAACCTGCTTCTGTTCTTTTTTACTCGGGTGCCGATAAGAGTTTTGTGTCCTTAGCTTTTGAGCCTTTGCTTTCCATGACTAGAACAAAACTAGGAAAGCCCTTGACAGTAGAAGTAGCTAGTTGTGAACCCGTTGTACTCGATTCTGTTCTTTGAAATTGCTAGTTGAACCTTAATAACCATCTATTTCCTATTGACCTCACACCGATGCAACTTAGGAGCTTTGATATTATAGTAGGAATGGATTGGTTAGCCAAGTACCACACTGAGGTGGTTTATTTTGAAAAGATTGTCCGTGTACCGCTTTCAACTGGTGAGATCTTAGAATTTCGTGGGGAGAAACCCGTTAGTAGTCTTAAACTCACGTCTTGTACCCAAGCCCAAAAATACCTACGAAAGAAATATATGGCCTTCTTGGCACTTGTCGTAGAGGAAAAAGGCAAGGGTAAGACTATTCAAGATATCCCTGTTGTTCGGGATTATCCTGAGGTATTTCCTGAAGAATTGCCTGTTTTACCCCTTGTACGCCAAGTTGAGTTTCGTATCGATCTTTTACCTGGTGCAAATCCTGTTGCTAAATCTCCTTATCGTCTTGCACCGTCGGAGATGCAAGAGTTATCTAAACAGCTTCAGGAACTTTCTGACAAAGGATTCATCCATCCGAGCTTTTCACCTTGGGGTGCTCCCATTCTATTTGTGAAAAAGAAAGATGGATCTTTCAGGATGTGTATCGATTACCATGAGCTCAACAAGCTCACCATCAAGAATTGATATCCCCTACCTCGCATTGATGATCTCTTTGATCAGTTACAGGGTGCTACTTGCTTTTCAAAGATTGATCTACGTTCTGGGTATCATCAGCTTCGTGTGCTCGAAGAAGATATTCCCAAAAAAGCTTTTCGTACAAGATATGGTTATTATGAGTTCACTGTTATGCCCTTCGGTTTAACTAATGCTCCTGCTGTTTTCATGGACTTGATGAATATGGTTTGTAAGCCTTATTTCGACAAGTTCATCATTGTTTTCATTGATGACATTCTGATTTATTCCAAGACACAAACTGTCCATGAACAACATCTTCGTCTTACAATGGAACTCCTAAAGAAAGAACAACTTTTCGCCAAATTCTCCAAGAGAGAATTTTGGCTTAAGGAAGTTCAATTTTTGGGACACGTCGTTAACGAACAAGGTATACATGTAGATCCCGCCAAAATCAGTGCGATTAAGGATTGGGATACACCTACTACTCCTACCGAGGTTCGTTCATTTCTTGGTCTCGCGGGTTATTACCGTCAATTTATTGAAAACTTCTCAAAGATTACAGTTCCTCACTTCCTCTCACTGCTTTAACTCAAAAGAATAAACCTTTTGAGTGGGGACCTAAACAGGAAGAAGCCTTTCAGACCTTGAAACAGAAACTCTGCGATGCACCTATCTTATCTTTACCTGAGGGCAACGACGATTTTGTCGTATATTGTGATGCATCGCACCTAGGCCTTGGCTATGTTCTCATGCAAAGAAATAAAGTCATAGCCTATGCATCGAGACAGCTAAAGGTACACGAGAAGAACTACACGACTCATGATCTTGAGTTAGGTGAAGTAGTTTTTGCTCTCAAAATCTGGAGACACTACCTGTATGGTACAAAGTGTGTAGTGTTCACTGACCACAAAAGTCTCCAGCATATGTTCAATCAGAAAGAACTAAACATGAGGCAACGATGTTGGGTTGAACTTCTAAACGACTACGATTGCGAAATTCGCTACCATCCTGGTAAGGCGAATGTTGTGGCTGATGCATTGAGTCGTAAAGAGCATGTTAAGCTTCACTGTGTTCAGGTTCGATCTGATATTCAAACCCGCATTTCTCAGGCTCAACATACTTGTGTTACACAAGACTTGATGGGTATGGAATTACCATATCATAGTAAGCCTGATCTTGAACTGAAAGACAATGGCTTATATTATTTCATGGACCGTTTGTGGGTCCCAAGTCAAGACAATCTCTGCACCTTGTTAATGGATGAAGCTCATAGGTCTCGTTATTCTATCCATCCTGGTGTAGACAAAATGTATAAGGATCTTCGAACCCAGTACTGGTGGCCGGGTATGAAGAAAGACATTGCCTTATACGTATCCAAATGCCTTATCTGTCTTAGGGTTAAGGCTGGACATCAACATCCCTCTGGATTATTGGAGCAACCAGAGATACCGGTTTGGAAATGGGAAAACATTGCTATGGATCTCATTACCAAGCTGCCACGCACTAAAAGAGCTCATGATGCCATTTGGGTAGTCGTTGATCGTCTTACAAAGTCAACACATTTCTTACCAATCCATGAGGATCTATCTGCTGACAGACTTACTAAAATCTATGTGGATGAGATTGTATCCCGACATGGCATTCCTTTGAACATCATATCTGACAGAGATGCTCGATTCTCGTCTCACTTTTTGAAAACCATGCAATCTGCTATGGGAACCCAACTTAATTTGAGCACAGCATATCATCCACAAACGAATGGTCAATCTGAAAGAACAATCTTGTGTGATCGATTTTGGTGGTAGTAGGGATTCGCATCTTCCATTGATCGAATTCTCCTACAACAATAGTTATCACTCTAGCATCAACATGGCTCCTTTCGAGGCTTTATGCGGTTGAAAATGTTGTTCACCGGTCTGCCGGAATGAGATAGGTGAGGCTCAGCTTACTGGACCTGAACTCATTCTAGAGACTACAGATAAGGTCAAGAAAATTCGCGATAACCTTGAGACAGTTAGAAGCCGTCAAAAGAGTTACGCGGATCGACGACGCAAGCCCTTAGAATTTCAAGTCGGTGATCACGTCCTGCTCAAGGTATCCCCTTGGAAAGGTGTAATTAGATTTGGAAAGAAAGGAAAACTTACACCATGATATGTTGGACCATTCAAGATCGTTGAAAGAATTAGAAAAGTGGCCTACAGATTAGAGCTACCTCCTGAACTTGGACATGTTCATCCAACCTTCCACGTGTCCAATCTCAAAAAGTGTTTAGCTGATGAAAACCTCCACATACCACTTGATGAAATTCGTGTTGATGACACGATGCACTTTGTCGAGAAGCCTGTGGAAATAATGGACCATGAAGTCAAAAAGCTCAAACGCAAGCGCATACCAATTGTCAAAGTTCACTGGGAATCTAAACGTGGCCCAGAATTTACTTGGGAATGTGAAGATCAAATGAAGGCGAAATATCCACATCTATTCTCACAAGTTTCCTCTAAATAAATTTCGGGACGAAATTTCCTAAAGTAGGGGAAACTGTGACATTTGTGCTTGTGTAATCACTGTACAACTCTGAACAATTCAAATATCAATAAAACAATGAGTTTTTATCCCAATATTTGTTTATTTATGTTGACGTTTTGCACATTTTGATTTTTTGTTCGATTTTAAACTCTAAATTGCTTTTTGAAAAGTTATACGCAAACTGATGCGTAAACGTAATCGGTTTAACGCGACAAACACTCCAGAACAGTGACACAAGCTTAACATACCTTAAATAACCTTTACATAAATTAGAAATAAGTTTTAAAGGGTTTGTTATGGCAAAAACAAGTTTATTCGATCAAAGGGACTATTTGCGTCAAACTGCAAAAGTCTACCATTTCGTATGGCAACGTACATTCCGGAACATGATCATAAGCTAAACATACCATAAATAACCTTAACATAGCTTAGAAATAAGCTTTGAGGGGTTCGTTGTGCGAAAATGCGCTTATTTGATCGCAGGGACTAATAGCGTCAAAATCTGCGTAAGTTTGCATTTACGCGCATATCTTACGTTCTGTCCACATCCGGACATCCAAAAATTTTTGTAATTATTAACATATTTTATTTCAGTGATAGGAATGCAAAATTACCATTCATCGCTTAATTTGGATCGTTTTCGCGTCCGTTCGAGTTTTGTCGTAATTAGTCGAATAACGCGACCGTACGACCAAACAAACCGACATCCATGATATTTCCTAGCATATTTCAAGTCCCCTATACTTTAACTTCCTTGTAGAGCCTTGAAAATGGCTTAACGGAGGATAAATACGTCAAATATGCACTTATTTGTGTGCAACGACTGAAAATGTAAATTTTTGAAACTGTATGCTATCCTCGCGCTGCGCGACGGCCAAGAGGGCCTTTTGTCGTGCCACGCGACGGCTTGCTGCCGACAAAATAGTTGTTTTCAGCTGCCAGCTTGTTTCTTGGTTGTTTCCATGCTATTTTCCTTTGTTTTGGCACCATGTTAACACCTTTGCAAGGCTTTAAACCACAACCAAACACTTGTAAGGTCAAGATAATTCCTTGGAGGCTACACAATACACATGTCTTGATCCTACAACCTTCCAACTAGTATAAATAGCCATGACTTCTCATTCATTCCTTGCTCATCCTTTCTTTCTTCTCTCTAAAACTCTAAGTGGAGGCTACCAACTATTGGAGGCCACCTACCTGAGTTTCTAGTGCTTCTTTCCAGCCTTAGAACATCTTGTAAGTGTTCTTTCATGGCTAGTTATTTATTTTCAGCAATTTAAAGCTGAAAGTCAAACAGTTTGACTACCGTTTGACTTTCGGTTTTGACCATGAATTGGTCAAAACAAAATTCAATTGAACTTTGCAACGTGATCGTAATCACGATGGTATAATCTCCAGCGATTATACCTACTGATTACCACATTGACTAGTCGTAGTGACGAGTCAAAGTTTCGGTCAAAATGCGCAATTATGTGCATTTTGCGACGGAACTATTTTCGGGTATCAAAACACTTTGTTTTGATACCAAATCAGTTTTCTAACTTAGTTAAACATGTTTTAACTCATCACTACTAGTTTAGTGCTTGTTTAGGGTCGCAAGTCAAGCAGTCTTAACAACCGCTTAGACTTTCGAACCCGACCCGTTTGGTCGATCATTAGGATCCAACCAAACATATTTAGTGATCATAGTTGTATAGAGAATAACCTACTGAGGTTATACCTTATGGTCACTTAGGTTGGTTAGTTATTCGTTAAGTCGTTTATATGCCCATTAAAAATGATCAAAATGCCCTTTTCAAGCATAAATTCATTTTTAACATATTTGATCAAGTTTTTGACATCTAAACTGATTTTGTAGGATCGGGGATTCGATCAAACGAGTCGATTAGAAGAGTTCTCGATCAATACGAAAGGCAGAATCAGACGTATTGATGTTATATCAGCTAGATTCACACTTAGAATCACTTTAACTGTCGATTGTATTGATTTGATAGTGTTTACAGATCGTTCGACACTTCGGCGGCACTTCGACTCCGGAATCAGAATTTTACAAATGAAGACCCAAGACCACCTATTTATAGGAATGCCAGACCCCACGAACTTTCATACTTTCTGGCCAGACCCTACGAACTGGATCTCATGCTTTCTGGCCAGACCCATGAACTTGCCAAGTCGCATGAACTTGGTCACATCGTGTGAAGTGGCTGGTTCAGGCCTATTTCCCGATACTCTCGTACAACGTGTCCTGGTCTATCTATTCTATTACATGCTCAATACAAGACGAAGTCAACGGACATATGCACTAACAAACTCCCCGTTGGATGTTGACGAGTCTTCAGGGTATTGAGTCTTCAGTCTTGATCGGTCTTCTCGCTCTTTCCAAAGTATCTTTCTCTGTAAGCATCCTCATCAATCTCTCTCTTCTTCTATCAGAATCTCAACCTGCCTCTATTCTCTCTCTAATTTTCTTTATCAGGTCTCTTGATTCCTTAAGCTTATCAGCATTAGCAGCTTCTCCCTCGAATGTTGTTCCAATAACTGAATCTGGCACTTATTCTTCAGACTCCCCCTTTCGATAAGCTGAGATCGCAGTCTGGAATTCATTATCTGCAAGCTTTGAATCGGAAACCTGGCTCTAATCTGCATACGCTTATGCGAAAAATCCTCAGGAGTCAAAACTTGGCTCTTTCAAAGCTTTTTACCTGCACATACTCTACCCAAAACATAAGATTTTTTATTTATAACAATTTTAGAAACTACTTGAAACATTCTCAAATCAACATGATCTCTCAGTTATGATCTCTACTTAACCACTTGTATTCGTAACACTCAAATTTGATTTCAAACTAATGAACCATTTAATCATTTCAAAATCATTTCTTATTTCAAACAAACTCTCCCAACCCTGTTGTCGTTCATCATGTTTAGCACTTGGAATTTTGAAAATCAGCTTTCCAAACATCAGTTGTTGAAAATAAGATGAAATAAAATCTTTTTGATTTTTCAAAATTTTATGCTAAAACACACTGAAAATCATTTTGGATTTTGGGAAATAAACTATATACAGACATCTTTTTGTGAGTTTGTGTAAGAGGATCATATCAGTTTTTGAGACAAATCACTAACACCGTTGATCTTGATTTAACTTTAAGTTTTAAACAAATTCACTTCTGATTGTCAGTATTGTTGTCCACTTAAACTTCTACACAAGTTTCAATTGATTCGAGATACGAATTAGTGTTTTAAGGACTTAAACTTATTCGTGTGTCCCACCTCAGAATATACTCCCGTATCAAAATTCCCTAGATTCAGTCTTACAGGTGAGTATACCAATTTGATATCTGTATTCTGGGTTAGTGCGAGACCTTGAGAGCTCAGGTATGAACTTCCGTTCAGTCAAAGAGATGAAGGCTCGACTTTTGGTGTGTTCCCTTTAGAGAATCTTTTCTTCAACTGCAATTGATTCATATCTTTTGATATTTTTCAATTTTTATGTAGAGGGTAAACTTTTTAAAAGCGCTTAAAGTATTATACTAGGTATAGGCCATTGCTTCCGCAATATCAGAAGACCAGGTATAATAACCCAGATATCAAACAATATAAAGACCTAGTATCTCAGAATCAGGCAATCTCTCAAACAAGATTTCGGGGATTACCCTTATATCCGAGAGATGTTCCCCACGATATAAGTAAGTATTGATATTTAGGTTTATATCTCAAATTCAATCTACTATTCGTGCGAAGTCTACTGGCACATCATCAGTGAGACTCGTTTAAAAACATTTTGACTTTCCAATTCTTTAGCATGTTGTGATAGTCCACTAATGTACTATCATTTCCTCTTTTTCTCAACAAAACTCATTTTTGATTTTTCAATGTTTTTGGGTTTTTTTTCTGGTTTTATCATGTTTTTGGATTTTTTAAATTTTAAATTTCAAAAATTTTTTTACTCCTCCTAAAATCAAAAATATGTTTCAATTTTTGATTTTCAAGGAAAATTTGAAAATAAAAGCAATAAACTGTACAAATAAAATGACAAACTGATGTGAATTGCTTCAATTCTCCATTCTTTTGGCTTAAACAATCAGAACTCCCCCTGACAACAAACTATTTTCCCATTATTATTTCAAAACACTTAAGTTTGTTTTAATCAAAATGGTTTTTCCAGAAAATTAGTTTTGTTGATTTCACACATCATGGGGATTCATTCATCACTTTGTTCTTTTAACCACTTGTATGAAAGTTAAATCAAGTTCAACTTAATGACCTTGATTAACCACTTGTAAAAACCATCACAAAATATTTTTCAAGAATGATGCCGATTCGTGCTCCACGATTACCAACTTAGGAGCTCCGGCTAGTCAGGATTTTCAAGCAAAGAATGCTGACACCCAAGCCTGACCAGCTTTGGTGTAACCTGTTTAATTTCACTTGGTCTTTGAACATTCATTTTTGATTCATAGAATTCTTTTACCCCTTTGGTCCTACCATCGACCATTTTTCCAAAAATATGTTTTACTTTCCCATTGAAAGCCTTTTCGACATCGAATTCTTTCTTTTCAGAATAGAATTGATTCGAAATCTCTACTTTTCCAACTTTTTGTTTTAAATTTTCAGTCCGCAATGGTGGAAAGTTTGCGTCATCCATTGGCGGAACTGAATTTTCACTTTTTAGCTCAACTTGTGGCTCCTCTGACTTTGACGAGTCAAATTCATCGCCAGAAAGTGGCTCCTTTGCTTTTGAAGAAACAAATTCATCGCCAGATTTAACATCTGATTTCTTAGCAACCCACGTTTGGTTGTTAAGATTCACTCTTCTTTTGTAAAACCTTTTAGAACACTCACCAACTTCATATGTTGAATTTTTAAACATTTTAAATTTTTTTGTTGGTGGTTCAGTTTTATCAACAACTTTTTCTTTGAGTTTAGAAGACACTCCCTGTTGTGTGTTGGTTGCCACTGGACAGTTCTAGGCGATGTGACCAACTTTTTTGCATCAGTAACAGGTTCTTGTCTCCTTTTTCTGATTAGCTTCATTCTTCTCATGTTTCTGTTTTTCTGCAAGAAACGCTTTGTTCGATTGCTTCCAGAATGAGCTCTTTTTCTCTTCTTCAGAACTTGCTCCTGAAACAAATTTAGTTTTTGGTTTATAAATTTTCTCTTTTTTATGATTTTCGGGTGGAATAAAACCCAATCCCTTCTTTTTGAAATTACTGTTATGGTTTGGTTTCTTTCGATAACCAGAACCAGAACTGTAACCTTTTTTCTTGTCCAATCTTTGTTGAACTCTTGAAGTGTATTTTTTAGGTTTTTTAGTAAGATTTACATCTTTTATTTCAGAAATATTAATTTCTGTTAATTTGAAAACCTTGTTAATCATTTCAGTTTTAACACCTCTTATTGGAAATTCTTCATCAGTATATAATTTTTCGGAGTCATTCAAAGTATATGCTACTTTGAATGTTTCGTCATTCAAATTATTTTTTGATAACAGAAAATCTTTATTGTAAACCCTTTTGACCGATGATTTCGAACTGTCCACTGATGAACTTGAACTCTCAGATTCAGACTTTGAATCTGACTCCTCATCTTTATCCAACACCTGATCGACCACTTTCTTTATTAACTCAGACTCATGATCAGTGTCAGACGATGTGAATGTGACGTCAATGTTGTCTGGTAACTCATCAGTTGTTTCAGACTTTAACTTTATATTGACTGCCTTTTTGACTTGTTCCGAATTTGGTTTTCTGGGAGAATAACCTTCCCAGATCGGAGGCGGACACTTGTTATAATTTGCACTTTGTTTCTTACCAGTATTCGTATCTTCTGACTTCTTATCTTGAAAGGTTTCAAAACCTGCTACTGTCGGATAAATTCTATCAATCAAGTAATCAGAACTTGAGTAACTCATTAGCAGTCGTCTGATTCTTTCATTCTCAATCTTTTCAGTCTCTAATTCTTGCTTCAACTTTGGACACTCATCAATATACTGATTGATGGCCTTCTGCTTAGACATCATCACTGCATTCATCATTGTCAAAGCATCTTCCCTTTCTGAGTTTGTCTTTTCCAACTGGTTGACTGTTCTATTCAACACATCATAAGATTCTTTCAAGTACTTAACATCGAACAACAATTTTTCTTTCATCTTGTCTAGCTCACTAAACTTCTTATCTTTCTCTTCACAATGTTTGCATGGTTCCAAACATTTCAGACAAGGTTTTGTGACCTCTACAATCTTTTCAATCTCAACAATCTTCTCAACAACTTTAACTTCTTCACTCTGTTCATACTTCTCTCCATGAGCAACATTCTCACATTTTACCTTTTTCTTTTCTTTTGCTGCTCGTTTCTCCTTTTGCTTCTCCAATTTATCTGCAAAATAAAATTTGAAACTTTCAGGAGATAAATGAGTTTTACCAATGTTTATTTGTTTAATTTATTCATCATCATCACTGCTATCAATTGATGATTGATCAAAGACTGGTGTCTTTTCTGAACTATCTTCTGAAGATACAGACTCTCCATCTTGACTTTTCTCATCATTTGCAAACACATCCATCCATTCTTTCATCAACTCTGGCTCTTGAATGATCTGTGCAACAAATGCTCTAAATTTTGAGTTACTTTCAGCCGGAATATATTTGTCCCAGCTAAATCCCTCTGGCAATCTTTCATCTTCTTGATCTGGAGGCATAGTAATACAAGCTTTCTTCTTTCCATCTTCAATCGAAATAGCACGGGATGATGACGGTTGTTGAGCTACCTGATGATATATTGCTTTCCGATAATATTCATTGTTCCCGAAAGGATTCTGAGCTCCACCTGCTTACTCGGTTGGTACATTCCCTCTTGAAATGTCCTTTTTCCCGGCATCGAAAACAAGTAACTTTAGACTTATCAAAACCTAAAGTAGAAACATTAGCATCACGTAAGTCATCTCTTCCAGTAATCTGCTTAAATTTCTCAGCTCTCCTCAACATGCTTGCTAAACACCACTTGATATCCATTAACTCCAATTCCTCAGCATCAATCTGATCGTAATCCTCTTTCGTTAACATAGGATTTCTGATCCTTCCCGCAACCAAACTCTCATATGATTCTAACACGGTAACTAGTAATGCCATATGACCATTAGCGACTTATTCAGAGAAATTCTGACCGTTCTGAAGATGCAACGCGATGTTGCATTGTAGCACAAGACCATTACCATTGTTTGAGCTTTGAGACTGATAATTTGAAGTTGAAACATTAGGATTAACACTCGGATATGAAGAAAATCCACTGTTGTTGATTGAACTTTGATTGAGTGATCCGAATGAGTTTCCTGCGCTGAAAGTGGTCTGGATTTTTGGACTAGCTTCAACATTTTGAACATTACCTTTGAAATACATCTTGATATCTTGTTGACCACTTGAATTGTTCATTCTAGCAACCTTTTGTTGTTCAAGATCTTGTCCTTCAAGTTTTTCAATAAATTGAGCAATTGACAATCTATATACTCTCCGGTATTCTTCAAAATCATAAGATATGTACCCCATTCATTTTGAGGTAAAGCATCGGCTAATTTTTCAACCCATTCCTCTCGATCTTTATTGATATCCAATCGAGTCATTGAACGCACTAAATGACAATATCTCTCAATAAGAGTCTTTGTAGTTTCACCTGGCAAACTTGAAAACAATTCAAATTCTTTCTTTAATAATGATTTTTTATTCTTAATCATCTCCGTACTTCCTTCGAATTTTGTGCGAAGTGCTTCCCAAATCGAACGTGCACTACCATCATGTTGAAGTAATACGAAAATATATTCTTTCACAGCTTGTGGTACATGTCTCTCTCTTTATCCGAAAATTCAGAAATAATTTTTATAACTCCCACATCAGAACAAGGTCGAACATACTTAGTTTCAATACACTCCCAAGACCTTAAATGGTTTGCTTGAACCCAGTTTTCGAACCGTTCTTGCCAACTATAATATTCTTCAATGCTCATCAGCTTTGGGGGTTTCTGCAACGTTCCCGTTTCATTTTCCATGTTTACGTTCTGAGTAACTGAACTTGAAGTAGCTAAGGTAGTACCGAACGCGTTATAGAATTCGTTTTCCATGTTTCGGTATCGAAAGTTCACAATAACAGAATTTCAAACGAGCTGGAAAATTGGATCGTTCTGGAGCTTTCAAACGAGTTGAATTTCACACAAACTGAATTCAATACGACCTGAATTTGGTACGATCTAGCTTTGGTACGACCTGAAATACTTTCAAACGACCTGGAATTCTTTTAACCACACCTACGACCTGATTCACAATCACAAGCGACTTGACAAACTTCGTGCGGTCTGAAGAAACAAACTCAAACGAGTTGATCTGGTGCGGTCAGGGTCAAATATCCATGTTGCCCGATCGGGTAGCGTTTTGACTTTTTGACCTCAACGATAAATTGTAAGTTTCAATATGATATCACATGCATAAAGACAATTATCCTTTGATTCACGTGAAAATCTAATATATTCAATTAAAGCTGGCCGACAAGATCACATGATATCTTGACTAATCTGATTATAGACTCAAACTAATTGAATCGATTAGTATTTGGCAGACAATCAATTCAATTCACAACTATCTTTCACATACAAACATTTAAGGCTTTCACATTCAGTTAAACAATGGCTGACAAAATTGATTTTAACCAAAATCTGATTGGACCACTAATATGAATTCAGTCAAAGCACATTAGCTGACACTTCTATGACATACACCTGATGAGACTTCATGCAATTTGATAATGGCCGACAATTTTATGACATCTAAATTCTCATTGGACCGATATGAATTAAATGCTATTATCTTTATTAACTTTGTGTATTCAATCAAGGTGGATGGCCGACAATCCTATTTAATATCTTCAAACCTTGCGACCTGATTTTTTTTCACGCGACCTGAAGTTTTTGACGCGACTCAACTCAATTTCACACTAACTGGACCACCTCGCACGACCTGGATCATGTTCAAACCGTGCGACTTGATTCGATTTCCAAACGACCTGAACTCAAATCGTACGACCTGGGGTGATATCCAAACGACCTGAACTCAACTCGTACGACCTGGGATGATATCCAAATGACTTGAACTAATTTCAAACGATCTGATGATTTGTCGAACGATCTAAATGGTTTTCGCGCGATTTGGTTCAAAATTCAAACGATTTGAATGAATATCCACCTCGTTTGATAATTCTAAGTCCAAAAGTTCATGATTTTGTCCATTTTTATCAAGTTTTAGGTTGGATTTGATTCTGATTTGTTCACGGATTGTTCAAAACAGTGTTTTACATGTTATTTGTCAAAATCAGCTCATTTTAACATTTTAACGGTGAAAACTTTCTGATTTTGAAGAAAAAGTGTAGAAAATGAGTAGAAATGAGATGTTTTTGAAGAAATCAAGCTGAAATGGTAAGAACTCTTCCTCCTGAGCTCTGATACCACTTGTATTCGTAACATTCAAATTTTGATTTCAAATTAATGAACCATTTAATCATTTCTCATTTCAAACAAACTCTGCCGACCTTGTTGCCTTTCATCATGTTTAGCACTTGGAATTTTGAAAATCAGCTTTCCAAACATCAGTTGCCTAAAATAATATGAAAAAAAAAATCTTTTTGAATTTTCAAAATTTTATGCTAAAAATACTGAAAATCTTTTTGGATTTCGGGAAATAAACTATATACAAACATCTTTTTGTGAGTTTGTGTAAGAGGATCATATCAGTTTTTGAGACTTATCACTAACACCGTTGATCTTGATTTAACTTTAAGTCTTAAACAAATTCACTTCTGATTGTCAGTATTGTTGTCCACTTAAACCTCTACACAAGTTTCAAATGATTCGAGATACGAATTAGTGTTTTAAGGACTTAAACTTATTCGCGTGTCCCACCTCAGAATATACTCCCGTATCAAAATTCCCTAGATTCAGTCTTACAGGTGATTATACCAATTTGATATCTGTATTATGGGTTAGTGCGAGACCTTGAGAGCTCAGGTATGAACTTCCGTTCAGTCAAAGAGATGAAGGCTCGACTTTAGGTGTGTTCCCCTTAGGGAATCTTTTCTTCAACTGCAATTGATTCATATCTTTCGATATTTTTCAATTTTTATGCAGAGGGTAAGCTTTTAAAGCACTTAAAGTATTATACTAGGTATAGGCTATTGCTTCCACAATATCAGAAGACCAGGTATAATACCCCAGATATCAAACAGTATAAAGACCTAGTATCTCAGAATCAGGCAATCTCTCAAACAAGATTTCGGGGGTTACCCATATATCCGAGATATGTTCCCCACGAGATAAGTAAGTATTGATATTTAGGTTTATATCTCAAATTCAATCTACTAGTCGTGCGAAGTCTACTGGCACATCATCAGTGAGACTTTTTTAAAAACATTTTGACTTTCCATTTCTTTAGCATGTTGTGATAGTCCACTGATGTACTATCATTTCCTCTTTTTCACAACAAAACTCATTTTTTATTTTTCAATGTTTTTGGTTTTTTTTCTGGTTTTATCATGTTTTTGGATTTTTTTCAAATTTTCAAAATTTTAATTTTTTTTACTCCCCCTAAAATCAAAAATATGTTTCAATTTTCGATTTTCCGGAAAAAATTGAAAGTAACATGATGTTATATCACTTATAGGATCGGGGATTCGATCAAACGAGTCGATCAGAAGAGTTCTCGATCAATACGAAAGGGGGAATCAGACGTATTGATGTTATATCAGCTAGATTCACACTTAGAATCACTTTAACTATCGATTGTATTGATTTGATAATGTTTACAGATCGTTCAACACTTTGGCAGCACTTCGACTCCGGAATCAGAATGTTACAAATGAAGACCCAAGACCACCTATTTATAGGAATGCCATACCCCACGAACTTTCATGCTTTCTGGCCAGACCCTACGAACTGGATCTCATGCTTTCTGGCCAGGTCGCACGAACTGGATCTCATGCTTTCTGGCCAGGTCGCACAAACTGGCCAGACCCCATGAACTTGGCAGGTCTGTTTCGCGTTTCTTTCGTACAACGTGTCATGGTCTATCTATTCTAGTAAATGACTCGATACAAGACGAAGTCAACAGACATATGCACTAATAGATTTAATAACATTTTTAAACATAATTGGGCATGTAAGACTTAACATATAATATAAATAACCATCTGACCTTATATTTACGCAAACGACATTTTAAAGTAGCTTAAACTACCTTAACGGGCCGAAACGGGTCAAAAGCACTTAGGATAACTTACTAATCAGAATGTTAGGTCTATTAAATCCTGACATATGAGTTCCAATACTCATTTGATTTATAGAACTTCATTCTATCCTATCTCCCGATTTAGGATCCGATTATTAACATAGTTACCTATACTAGGTGCCGTTTGATTCCGTGATCCTTCAAGCTTTATTTGGTCTTTATTTCAAGACTATTAAGCAATCCCAAGTTGTAACAACTGTCACTAAAATCCATAATTAAGATGGTAATTAGCTATTAAGGAAACCCTAATTAAGAAACCCAAGTAATTCTGCACTAACCCTAAAATTTCCAGAACAATCAGAATCAGGATCAGGGCCCCTAAAACTCAGGGGGGGGCAAAACCCTAGTTACGATTATCTAAATAACTTGTTGGCCGTTTTGAATTTTACAATTTCATCAACTCAGCAAGCCTAGTTAGGGACGTGGCTACCTATAGAAACTAGGTTACCCCTCGCGTAGCGCGACGCCCATAGGGGTACCCCTCGCGCTACGCGACGGGGGTCAAATTTCGTGTATAAATAGAGGAGTCTGGGACTTGAAATTGGGCACTTGAACGACGAAAAAACTCACTGTATACGCTGAGTTATAGCAGAAATCGTTCACAACACACACAATTCACGAATCGCTGCCGCAATCAGGGTAATAACTCGATCGCTATTACGATTCAACGTCCGATCGATTATAACTATCCAACGATAGTCCAGGTGCTGCTCAATTGAGCTTGTACTTTGATTATTCGTCGTGATTTCGACTTGAATATTAGAGTGCTGTTCGAATTCGGACTATGCTCTGTTATTCGTTGTGAATCCGATTGAATTATCGAGTATTGCACTGATTAATCGTTGTAAAGGTTTAATCTCGTGAATTGACGTAATTGCTGTATTAGTTACTAACCTGTGTGTGTGCATTATGTTAAATTAGGTTTAATCAAGGCTAATCAGTAGGCATTATCTATTTGCTCGTTAATCTGCAATGTGAGTCATTCTTCTTTTTAAACTGTTTTCTCACAGTTTGTGAGTAAGTTTTACAATACTCCAAATTATTTTCAAAGGTTATAATTACAGGGATTAAGTCTTTGTAATCACCAAATTACAGCTGGTATGTGGGGTATTGTGCACATTACTATTTTATCACTCTATGTGAGTGAGTATTACTCTATGTGAGTGATTGTTACTCTGTGTGAGTAAACCGTCACTATTTGGGGCGACGGGACCCAATAGTGGTATGACCACAGTCACAGATCCGGTCGAGTGACAAATACCCATTCTTGATAATTGGTTGATAGAAACATTGTAATCGCTCTTAATACTGTGATTTATAACTAACGGGTCGTTTTAGAAAACAGAATGATTCACTCAGTATTTCCCCGCTGACAAAACCTTTTTCAAACATGTTTCAGGTGATCTGTGTGATCCAGGAAAAGTGCAGTAAAGCACTACAAGCTCAGAGAAGTGGCTCATTGTGAATAAATAAATAAAACATGTTTTGGAAAATAATGATTTCTGTGTGAAATCAACTGATTGTAAATGATGGGATTTTATCCCTAAAAACTTTGTGTAATATATTAAAACGAGCATATTTTTACGGTTAAAAGATCCTGTAATAAAAGACTTCCGCTGCCATTAGATACCACGGGTACCACACTGAAATCTGCATCGCGGACCCCGACTCCGTCCAGGGTGGGTCGGGGGTCGCGACAGAAGGTGGTATCAGAGCTAATAATTAAATTGAGCCACTGATCGAGCCACTGATTTAAGCCTATTACGGAATTAAGTATTGGACAAAATACTTAATTCTACTAGTTATCATTCTGTGATTATTTGTTTTATTAACTGATTATTTGATAGTTACAGTATGGGTAAACAAAAGCTGTCTGCCATCTACCACAAACTAGATGTTGCATCTTCTTCTAAAAACCCAGTAAATTTAGAAGAAGGAATCTTTGTCCGCAAGGCAAATTATGAAAATCCTCTTTCCCCAGAGAAAAGGGATTCGATACTTAAAAAGAGTCAGGAGAAAAAGAAACCCCGAACCAAGAGAGTTAGGTTTAACCAAGAAGTTCAAGAATTGGGTAATAGTGCACCTTGGGAAGATAAAATAGACGGGAAATGGGCAAATCTCTATATGCTAGCTACTGTAGCAGAAAATCCTAATCTCTAAATATCCGATAAGTTGGGTCTAGTAAGAGAAATCACAATCCCGTAAATAAATAAAATCCCAGTGTGTTTATTTCCGTTATTTCTGTACAAAAAGTAATATGCAATAAAAACTTCAGTGTTTATTTGTTAAACTTTGTTCCAAAGTTTTAACATTACATTTTGCATATATACCATGCAGTATGAATGAGATGTCGGAAGCATTCCAGAATCTCAACTTATATCCAGTGCCTATCGAAGTCTCTCACGACTTTACTGGTTACATTGCTGACATAGAAGAACCTGTGGAATTCCAAGCTCCACCGTTGGAAAAAGCCAAACCTAAAAAGAAGAGAAGATGCGTAGGGTGGAGGAAAGTACGCCGTAGGAAACCATCAACTAGGAGACTTCCTAAAATAGAAAATCCTGTGAACATGAGCAAGGGAAAGGAAATAGAAACTGGAGAAAGTTTGAAACCACCAGAAAAGGAAATAGGAATAGATCTTAAGCAAAAGGGAATAGAAATTGGCGAAAGCTCTAAACAGTCTGAGGAAATCACGTTCCAGGACGAAATAGATCGCCTACTGGAAAATTGTGATGTTTTAGAGCCTATTAACGATAATCTTTTCTCTTATCCCGTTACAGCCCAATTTCCACTAAACTTAGGACCAGCTATTCCAGACCCACTAGTTCACACTAGACCATTAGGCCAAATGGAGGAATGGTGGACTAATGACTGGCAATTCCAAAATATAGTTAATAGTCCTTATAGCTTTCTTCCACAATTTGACCCAGAACCACTCCCAAATCCTCCCATGAGTAATGAAAACCTAGCTGAACTCCGTCAGTTCGGTGAAGAACTGATAGGTACAGGTAATAGGATCAGGGAAATGGGAGAGCATCTAACTTGGAAGTACGATGAGAGGGAGCATCGTTACTAGAACCGTCAGTTAAACCACAGAAAGCCGTATTGTATGATAGTAACTTAAAATTCTGTAAAATGGGCAATAAAACTCTGTAAAATACGGTGTGTATGGATGCATATACAATATACCAACAAAGTAAAAGTCGAGAAATCGACAATTTTGGTTATACTTGTATATTGTGATAATCTATGTGTTTATCTATGTGAAAATTTTTATTGATAAGCTAGACACTAATAAATTCCTACTAAATTAGCAGATGGAAAACGCTAACAATGAACCAATTAATGAAGTAAATCAATCTGAGCAAGAACAAGAAGATCAATATATAACTCGACAAGATATCGAGCACTTTATCGCCCAAGGGATAGCTCATGCTATTTCAAAAAATTGTAGCTGCTGTTCAGAAACCTGCCAAACCACAATTAATTCCTAGTAAACGTATTCCAGAAGATAACCGCAGTAACAGCATAAATGGAGGCGGCAATCATGACGATCATGATCCGCAACAGGCCCCACTCCCTAAAAGAATAAAAGCTGCAACGCCTGGTTGCACTTACAAAGAATATCTTGCTTGCAAACCCGCTGAATTTGCAGGTAACGAAGGGGCAACTGCAACACTGCGTTGGTTAGAGAAAACCGAAGCACTAATTGCAATAAGCAAATGTGCCGAAGGAGACCAGGTGATGTATGCATCAAACCTGTTCAAAGAAGGGGCACTCGAATGGTGGAACACGGTCCTCCAGGCAAAAGGAAGAAGGATAGCCTACGCCATAGGTTGGGAAGAATTTAAGAGTTTGGTAGAAAGAAAATTTTGTCCCGAATACGAGAAGGAACAGATGGCAAACAAATTCCTTAGTCACCGTATGACAGGAGTAGATTGTCGGGGCTATACTTCGACATTCTTTGAATACGCAAGGGTAGTGCCATCACTGGCTTCGCCAGAACCGGTACTTATTTCTCGTTACATCTGGGGGTTAATTAGTGAAATCCGAAACATCGTTAAAGCTGCGAGACCTCGTACCATTGACGATGCGGTAGAATTAGCTAATACCCTGACGGATGAGTTGGTACGCACAAGAGAGGAAGATCGTAAGAAGGAAATAGCTCAGAAGATTACCCAGGGGTTTCGTGCGGGTAATACCAAGAAAAGAGGAACAGGGCAATTCTCATCACCTCCTTTCTGCAGAAATTGCAAAAAGAAGCATTATGGACAATGCAACATGGTTTGCAATTTTTGCAAAATGAAAGGACATCGGGAAGAAGACTGCAGAAAGAAAACAAGAGTTTGTTATAATTGCAGAGAAAGGGGACACTTTCAATTTGAATGTCCTAAGTTAGCTAAACCTATAGCCAACCAAACCAAACCAGCTGAAGGAGCAACCAAGAGAAATGCGCGTGCATTCCAGCTAACCATTCAAGAGGCCGAACTCATTCCAGATGTGATAGCCGGTACGTTCCTAGTACATGACGTATTTGCAAAAGTATTATTTGACTCTGGTGCGAACCAAAGTTTTATTAATACTTCATTTTGTCAAGATCTTAAGTTACCTTTAACCACTCTTAGGCAAATTTTCACAGTTGAAACCGCAGAAGGAAATTCTGTGAACATAGATAAAATCTGGCAAGGAGGAAAAGTAGAACTATTAGGCTATAAGTTTTCTGCAAATCTGTTACCAACGAATTTAGCCGGATTCGATGTAGTATTAGGAATGGATTGGTTAGTAGCCAACCATGCACGAATCCTATGTGATAAAAATGCAGTAGAAATTCAAACCCCTACAGGAGAAGTAATTTTAATTACTGGAAATAAACCTCGAAAGCCATTGAAATTCATATCAATAATGAAATTGGCTAGTTATTCGAGAAAACAGGAAATGGTGTATATGATTTCCGCAATCATTAACACTAAAGATAAGAAACTCCAGGACATTCCTGTAGTCTCAAAATACCCAGACGTTTTTCCAGAAGAATTACCTGGATTACCACCTGATAGAGAAGTAGAATTTAGAATTCATTTAATTCCAGGTACTGTACCAATAGCCAAAGCACCATATAGATTAGCACCTACCGAAATGCTAGAATTGAAAAAGCAATTAGATGAATTATTAAGCAAAGGATTCATACAACCGAGTTCATCCCCTTGGGGTGCACCGGTACTGTTTGTGAAGAAGAAAGATGGATCGATGAGAATGTGTATCGATTATAGAGAATTGAATAAGGTTACAATTAAGAATCGATACCCACTACCTAGGATTGATGATCTTTTTGATCAATTGCAAGGAGCTAAGTATTTCTCTAAGATAGATTTAAGATCTGGATATCACCAGTTGAAGGTACAAGAAGAAGACATACCTAAAACTGCCTTCAGAACTAGGTATGGTCATTATGAGTTTACAGTCTTGCCCTTTGGATTAACAAATGCCCCAGCAGCATTCATGGACATGATGAATCGAATCTGTAAACCATACTTGGATAAATTTGTGATCGTTTTCATCGACGATATACTTATTTATTCCAAAAGCCAAAAAGAACATTGTGAACACTTACATGCACTCTTAACTTTGTTAAGAAAAGAAAGGCTTTATGCCAAATTCTCAAAATGTGAATTTTGGCTACAAGAAGTACAATTCTTAGGTCATGTGGTAAATCACAAAGGTGTCCATGTAGATCCTGCTAAGATAGAGGCAATTACAAAATGGAAAGTCCCACAAACAGCAATGGAGATAAGAAGTTTTCTAGGCTTAGCTGGATACTATAGACGATTTATCAAAGATTTTTCTAAGATAGCCGTACCATTAACTAAGTTAACCTGTAAAGCTACTAAGTTTGAATGGGGACCTAGACAAGAAGAAGCCTTTAAGATTTTAAAGCATAGGTTGACGAATGCACCAATCTTAGCTTTACCCGAAGGAACAGAAGATTTTGAAGTATATTGTGATGCTTCAAAATTAGGCTATGGATGTGTGTTAATGCAACGCAAGAAGGTAATTGCGTATGCTTCTAGACAATTGAAAAAGCACGAAGAAAATTATACGACTCATGATCTAGAATTAGGAGCCATAATTTTTGCCCTTAAGATATGGAGACATTATCTGTATGGAAATAAGTTTACTGTTTATACAGATCATAAAAGTTTAAGATATATATTTGGGCAAAAAGAATTAAACATGAGGCAAAGAAGATGGATGGAGATGCTAAGTGATTACGACTGTGATATCCAATATCACGAAGGAAAGGCAAATGTAGTTGCAGATGCCTTAAGTCGTAAGTACCATGAGAAACAGAAACGAGTCCGTGCTCTGAGGTTAAATCTACAAGTAGATTTAATGGCACAAATTAAAGAAGTTCAGAAAACAGCAATCCAAGACGATGCTGAAGGAATGAAAGGTTACCTAAAAGAATTAGAACAAGGAAATGATGGAATTTGGAAATTCCATAAGAAACGAATTTGGGTACCTAAGCAAGGAGAGTTAAGAAATAAGATTTTAGAAGAAGCTCATAAATCTAGGTATACTATGCACCCAGGAAACAATAAGATGTACCAAGATTTAAGGAATAATTTCTGGTGGATAGGAATGAAAAAGGATATAGCCGAATATGTATCCAAGTGCTTAACTTGTTCACAAGTTAAAGCTGAACACCAGAAACCTTCAGGATTACTACAACAGTTAGAAATGCCTGTATGGAAATGGGAACTCATAACAATGGACTTTGTTACAAAGTTACCCAAAACCAAAAGAGGTAATGATGCGATTTGGGTAATCGTAGACCGATTAACCAAGTCAGCTCATTTCCTACCAATGAAAGAAACCTTTAGCATGGAAAGGTTAGCACAACTCTACGTGGACGAGGTAGTATCCCTACATGGAGTCCCGCTCTCCATTGTATCGGATAGAGATAGTCGTTTTACATCTCATTTCTGGACAAGTTTTCAGAAAGCAATGGGAACTCGACTAAATCTAAGTACTGCTTATCATCCACAAACAGACGGACAGAGTGAAAGGACAATACAAACGCTAGAAGACATGCTCCGAGCATGTGTAATTGACTTTGGTGGTAATTGGGATAGCCATTTGCCATTAATTGAATTCTCCTATAACAATAGTTATCATTCAAGTATCGAAGCTGCACCATTCGAAGCACTGTACGGACGTAAGTGCAGAACTCCAGTATGTTGGGCAGAAATCGGAGAAAGTCAATTATCAGGTCCTGAGATTGTACAAGAAACTACTGACAAGATAACTCAAATCAAGGAAAGACTGAAAACAGCTCGAGATCGTCAGAAAAGCTATGCAGACAATCGTCGCAAGCCGCTTGAATTCCAAGTAGGAGATAAGGTACTTTTAAAAGTTTCTCCTTGGAAAGGAGTAGTACGATTCGGTAAGAAAGGAAAGTTGAGTCCCAGATACGTAGGACCATTTCCAATAAGCCAACGAATAGGACCTGTTGCTTACCGATTACAACTACCAGAAGAACTAGCTGGAGTACATGATGTATTTCATGTATCCAATCTCAAGAAATGTCTATCAGACGAATCCCTGGTAGTACCTCTTCAAGATGTAGAGGTGAACGAAAAATTAAAGTTTATAGAGAAACCACTACAGATCGAAGATAGAAAAGTCAAGTTTCTCAAACACAAACGACTGGTGTTGGTCAAAGTCAAATGGAATTCAAGGAGAGGACCAGAATACACTTGGGAGCTGGAATCAGAAATGAAGCGCAAATATCCTCATTTATTCCAATAAATCTCGAGGACGAGATTTTTCTTAAGGTGGGGAGGATGTAACAACTGTCACTAAAATCCATAATTAAGATGGTAATTAGCTATTAAGGAAACCCTAATTAAGAAACCCAAGTAATTCTGCACTAACCCTAAAATTTCCAGAACAATCAGAATCAGGATCAGGGCCCCTAAAACTCAGGGGGGGCAAAACCCTAGTTACGGTTATCTAAATAACTTGTTGGCCGTTTTGAATTTTACAATTTCATCAACTCAGCAAGCCTAGTTAGGGACGTGGCTACCTATAGAAACTAGGTTACCCCTCGCGTAGCGCGACGCCCATAGGGGTACCCCTCGCGCTACGCGACGGGGGTCAAATTTCGTGTATAAATAGAGGAGTCTGGGACTTGAAATTAGGCACTTGAACGACAAAAAAAACTCACTGTATACGCTGAGTTATAGCAGAAATCGTTCACAACACACACAATTCACGAATCGCTGCCGCAATCAGGGTAATAACTCGATCGCTATTACGATTCAACGTCCGATCGATTATAACTATCCAACGATAGTCCAGGTGCTGCTCAATTGAGCTTGTACTTTGATTATTCGTCGTGATTTCGACTTGAATATTAGAGTGCTGTTCGAATTCGGACTATGCTCTGTTATTCGTTGTGAATCCGATTGAATTATCGAGTATTGCACTGATTAATCGTTGTAAAGGTTTAATCTCGTGAATTGACGTCATTGCTGTATTAGTTACTAACCTGTGTGTGTGCATTATGTTAAATTAGGTTTAATCAAGGCTAATCAGTAGGCATTATCTATTTGCTCGTTAATCTGCAATGTGAGTCATTCTTCTTTTTAAACTGTTTTCTCACAGTTTGTGAGTAAGTTTTACAATACTCCAAATTATTTTCAAAGGTTATAATTACAGGGATTAAGTCTTTGTAATCACCAAATTACAGCTGGTATGTGGGGTATTGTGCACATTACTATTTTATCACTCTATGTGAGTGAGTATTACTCTATGTGAGTGATTGTTACTCTGTGTGAGTAAACCGTCACTATTTGGGGCGACGGGACCCAATAGTGGTATGACCACAGTCACAGATCCGGTCGAGTGACAAATACCCATTCTTGATAATTGGTTGATAGAAACATTGTAATCGCTCTTAATACTGTGATTTATAACTAACGGGTCGTTTTAGAAAAAAGAATGATTCACTCAGTATTTCCCCGCTGACAAAACCTTTTTCAAACATGTTTCAGGTGATCTGTGTGATCCAGGAAAAGTGCAGTAAAGCACTACAAGCTCAGAGAAGTGGCTCATTGTGAATAAATAAATAAAACATGTTTTGGAAAATAATGATTTCTGTGTGAAATCAACTGATTGTAAATGATGGGATTTTATCCCTAAAAACTTTGTGTAATATATTAAAACGAGCATATTTTTACGGTTAAAAGATCCTGTAATAAAAGACTTCCGCTGCCATTAGATACCACGGGTACCACACTGAAATCTGCATCGCGGACCCCGACTCCGTCCAGGGTGGGTCGGGGGTCGCGACACAAGTGAGTACATAGTCCCCTCTTTTACCGCTTTCAAATATTTTGGGGTGATACACATGTGCCTATTTGTTACTTTCGTGCTTTTCATGCTTTTATGACAGATACTTGCTATGTTTAGCTAGTACACATATAGTACATGATTTCAATTATCTTTTGCTATGTATGTTGACTGAGCATGCTAGCACAATGATTTCATACACACTTTTGTTGCATATGTTTACTCAGCATATGGACACATTGATTTACATTACATTTCTGCTGCATATGTTTACTCAGCATATGGGCACATTGATTTCATGAACATTTCTACTTCGTATGTTTACTTAGCATACTTAGTACATGGTTTTCACATGAGATGCTTACATTTATGACATTTGGTATGTTTAACGGGACAAAAAATACATTCATTAACATTGATCACACTGCTCGGTAGAATGTAATGGTACCATAGGACTTGACAAATCCCGTTCCCGGCTTCCTAGGTTTGTTTGGAAGTAGGGAATGATAGAATCCGAAAACATATTTGATAAACCTTTAACTTGTTAAGGGTTTGTCTGACAGTCACAAGGCTTGAATGTATGCGATAAACATTACTACATAAATGTGTGTATCCATAAAGCATTGGTTTTGCAAAACATAACTTTTGATTTAAACTTAGGTTTATTCAAAGGCATTGTTTTGTACATTTTTATCTATGGTTTGAGTAAATACTCTTTATTCACCATACATGACATTTGGTTACACATTGACATTATACATATGGTTTGAGTAAATACTTTTTACTTGCCAACATAACATTTGATTATACAAGACATGGTTTACACTTGACATTGGACATCGTTTACACATAACATATTGATATTTGGTTAAAACAAGACAGTTTGGTGGTTATTGATAAGTGATTTAAATAACGAGGCGTGTGTAATATGATAAAAGTATGGTGGATACTGTAACAACTGCCACTAAAATCCATAATTAGGATGGTAATTAGGTAACAAGGAAACCCTAATTGAGAAACCCAAGTAATTCTGCACTAACCCTAAAATTTCCAGAATAATCGGAATCAGGATCAGGGCCCCTAAAACTCAGGGGGGGCAAAACCCTAACTACGATTATCATCATAACTCTCTGTCGAAATAGAATTTTAAAAATCTATCGACTCAGCAAGCCTACACACGCAAAAACCTAGTCTATGAAAATAGGGTGGTCACTCGCGTAGCGCGACGCCTAAAGGGGTACCCCCTCGCGCTACGCGACGGTGACAAATTTTCAGTATAAATAGCAGGGGTTGGGACTTGAAATCTGGCACTTGAACGACGTTAAAATTCATAATATACGTCGAGTTATAAGCAAAACAGTCCAACACACACACAATTATCGAAACGCTGCCGCAATCAGGGTAATAACTCGATCGCTATTACGATTCAACGTCCGATCGATTATAACTATCCAACGATAGTCCAGGTGCTGCTCAATTGAGCTTGTACTTTGATTATTCGTCGTGATTTCGACTTGAATATTAGAGTGTTGTTCGAATTCGGACTATGCTCTGTTATTCGTTGTGAATCCGATTGAATTATCGAGTATTGCACTGATTAATCGCTGTGAAGGTTTAATCTCGTGAATTGACGTAACTGCGGTATTAAGTTACCTACCTAGTTGTGTGCACTAGATTACAAAGCTAACTCAGTAGGCTAAGCTCTACCTGTATAAATCTGCAATATATCAAGGCTTATCTGTAGACTAAACTTTGGCCGTATGAAACTGCATGATTATAATGTGAGTCATTCCTCTTTTATAAACTCTTTTCTCACAGTTTGTGAGTCATTCTTCTTTTTAAACTGTTTTCTCACAGTTTGTGAGTAAGTATTACAAAACTCCAAGTTATTTTCAAAGGTTATAATTACAGGGATTAAGTCTTTGTAATCACCAAATTACAGCTGGTATGTGGGGTAATTGTGCACATTACTAAATTTATCACTCTATGTGAGTGAATATTACTCTATGTGAGTTATTATTACTCTGTGTGAGTACACCGTCACTATTTGGTAATGAGACCCAATAGTGGTATGACCACAGTCACAGAAATGAATCGAGTGACAAATACCCATTCTTGATAATTGGTTGACAGAAACATTGTAATCGCTCTTAATACTGTGAATTATAACTAACGGGTCGTTTTAGAAAACGGAATGATTCACTCAGTATTTCCCGCTGACAAAACCTTTTTAAAACACTTTTCAGGTCATTACAGTAGATTGGAACAAATGATGAATCCGGCACAGAAAGGCATCAAGAAGTGGCTTATTTCATTAATTAAATCAAATTAAGAAATATCGTTTTTATATTAAAAGCTACCTTTGTAAAATATGAGTTTATCCCATCTATTTAATAAATAAAATCCGGTGTTTTTAAACTCTGATATTTTTCCTAACTCACGGTCCTGATGAAATTTCCGCTGCAATGTTTTTCAAAATAAAAATAATCACCGGTACCACGGGACTGCTCACGGCACCCGATTCCGTCCAGGGTGGGTCGGGGGTCGTGACAGAAGGTGGTATCAGAGCTAAGCCACTGCTTTAAGCCTATAAGTGTTGTGATAATAATACTTAAGCTTAAATAAAAAGAGTTAGGAGATTTCTATTAAATGGTAGCACAACTGATAGCAGTTAGACTGGAACATAAGAAAAGATGCCTTAGTATAAGCTAAGCCACTGGTTTACACAATTAGGTGTTATAAGAATACCTAAGTGAAACGGAGAATTAGAAACTTAATATTATCTGATAGCACTCCGGATGATATTTAGACTTGAACTTAAGAATTTTGCCTTAAAATAAACTTTAAGGTAAATTACTTATATAAGTATAATGTAATGGATACTGGTATGACGGTTAGCAGGCAATAGCACTTAATTGCTATTTATTCCTGCTTATTGATATTATTTGGTCCAGAATAAGATATGTTATGGGGATACAAATTTCCTTGATAAAAGCCCTAATAAAAGAGGCACTCCTTGAAAAGATACTATTTATGGGAAATAGAAAATTTTCTCCGGCAAAACTGGGTATAGAGTAGCAGACTCTCCAGGTTGACCGGACATATTGAGATTACCGCTCCGGCGCGAACCGGATAAGACGGGGTAAATGATATGTCAAATCAGTGACAAGATTTCCCTAAATAGTATCATGACCAAATACCTGAGTGGTTCTTGGAAATATGAATCTGTTAAATACATTGACCTGATAAATGGTATGTTTATTTCAGCAGGTGAAATATGTGATTATATAGATAGGTATATCTATAAGCAAATTCCAAAAACCCATAAGGATTGACAAATTGAAATAAAGTACAAGCATCCGTGTCTAGAATTCTCTATCAGGAATCTCTTTTCCAATATCAAACATTATTTTGTTTGATCATTTACCTCGTAACTCATATAAAGAGAACCCTTTAAAGAAGGGATAACATCGAAAGTATAAAAAAATTTACATTGCACAAGTAAGAAACATATAAAGTTGTGCTAATGCACAAGAAAACACATGAAACTTAAAATATACGTCCACAGACGTTGAAATATATCACACACGATTTTCCAAGGCAAGAACTTTGAAAAGTGTAAATTGGGCACGATAACGCCAATACTAATTCTGTTAGTAGAAAACTACTAATTAGGAAGAAACACTCTTGCCATACGATTCTACCAACGACACAGATCTCGCTAAGGTACGTTCCATAATCACACTGCAAAAAGGAATCACCTACCTTTATAAATTCTCTATTTTATTTTTTTCGACATTCCATAATAACATCACACTAGTTATCACACGAAAATCCAAGTAAAGTTTTTATATTATTAAAATTCTGACTTCTGCCTATAATAAGTTAAACTCTCGCGTTTCTACTCCTTCTAATAGGCATCATACCATGAGGATTTCTTCCATAATAGCAAATTTTTACATTTCTTGGTAAAACCACACGTTCATTGTACGTATGGTTCATTCAAATTAGGAAGACCATAGGAGGACATTATACCAATTGTTGTTTAAACAAAAGTTCAAATATCATTTCACTATAGTTGATCTTTGCATAGTAAAACCTCGTTTTACAAAGCAATGACTCTTTAATATCAAATCAATGAATTTCTTGAAAAACTCGATTTTTCCATGGTTTCTGTTATAAAGATGTCCGAACTTCCTTATTACCACTCGTTTTGTTCAAACCCAGTTAAATTGCTCACAACTCGTATTCAATTCCAGGTCCCATATGATATTTTAAACCATCATCTTCAAATTCAAAATAATCCCAATAAGCACTTTGATTCTCTTGAAACTATAACATGTTTTTGGCCTTCGATTTCACTAAAATATTTCTTTGATCACAATCACCCTCTGGTGACATCCCCACAACATCTGAAGATCGCGCTAATCTCGGATTTAATTATTTATTTAGTTAAAATTATTTTAAATTTGCCTTATTAATTTATTCAATATAAGCAATCTTAAAACAATCATATACTCAGAAAATGATACACAAATTCACCTCCCATTCCGATTTAAGTTTATGATAATATATCAGTATTCTAAATACCCTGGTTATTGTCAGGAGCAGATATTGAGTAGCCTAGCCTTAGTTAGGCATGGACTGATCACCTATGCTTAAACAAGGCAGCACTAACCAATATCCAACCATAATAATAATCATTTAATGTATATAAATTAAGTTATCATACTTATTTATTCCAACAGTCAAAAAGAACATTGTAAGCAATTGCATGCACTCTTAACTTTGTTAAGGAAAAGAGAAATTGTACGCCAAGATCTCGAAGTATGAATTCTGGCTACAGGAAGTGCAATTCTTAGGTCATGTAGAAAATCACGAAGGTATCCATGTGAATCCTTCTAAACCAGAAACAATTACTAAATAGAGGGTTCCGCAAACAACCATAAAAATTCAAAGTTTTCTAGGTTTAACTGGATACTATAGACAATTGATAACTAAACCCTTAACTAAGCTAAACCTGTAAAATAGTTAAGTTCGAGTGAGGACCTAGATAAGAAGAAGCTCTTAAGATATTAAATCAAAGGTTAACAAGTGCTTTAATTTTAGCATTGCCAAAAGAAACTGAAGTATATGGTGATACTTCAAAATTAGGAATAGAATGTGTGTTGATGCAACGCAAAAAGGTAATTGCGTATGCCTTCAGGCACTTAAAAGCACGAGGAAAATTTTACAACTCATGATTGAGAACGAGGAACTATAATTTTGCCCTTAAGATTTAGAGACATTATCTGTAGATACAGATTACAAAAGATAAAGGTATGTATATGGGCAAAACAAACTAAACATGAGGCAAAGAAGATGGATGGAAATCCTAAATGAGTACAACTGTGATATCCAGTATCACGAAGAAAAGCAAATGTAGTTGCAGATGCTTTAAGTCATAAGTATCATGAAAAGCAAGAGGGAGTCCATACTCTTAGATTAAGATATACGGTTAGATTTAACGAAGCAACTAAAGAAAGTTCAAGAAACAGCAATCGAAGACAATGCTGAAGGAATAAAAGGGCAAGCCAAAGAATGAAAACAAGAAGTGATAGAATTTGGAGATTCCCTAAGAAAACAATTGGATACCTAAGCAGGGTAAATTAAGAAATAAGATTCTAGATAGATCTAGGTATACCATGTACCCAGGTAACAATCAGATATACCAAGATTTAAGAAATAACTTTGGTGGATAGGAATAAAAATGGACATAGCCAGTCATATATCTAAGTGTCTCACCTGTTCACAAGTTTAGGCAGAGCACTAGAAACCTTTAGGATTACTCCAACAATTAGAAATGCCTATATGAAAATAGGAACTTTTAACAATAGATTTTGTTACTAAGTTACCCAAAACCAGAAAAGGTAATAAAACGATTTGAGTAATCATGGATCGATTTACCCAAATCAGCTCATCTTCTAAACTATGATAGAAACCTTTAGCATAGAAAGGTTAACCCAGTTATACATAGATAAAACAGTATCCTTACATAGAGTTCCACTCTCCGTTGTATCGGACAGAAATAGTCGTTTCACTTTTCATTTCTGAAACAAGTTTCCAAATAGCAATGAAAACACGACTAAATTTAAGTACAGCTTATCATCCCCAAACAGACGGACAAAGTAAAAGAACCATTCAAAACCTTGGAAGACATGCTGCGAGCATGTGTGATAACCATTCAAGTAGGATAACCACTTACCCTTAATTAAATTCTCCTATAGCAATAATTATCATTCAAGTATAGAAACTGTCCCATTCGAAGCACTGTACAGATGTAAGTGCAAACCCCAGTTTGTTAAGCAGAAATAGGAGAAAATTAATTATCAGATCCTAAAATTTTACAAGAAACCCCTAACGAAATAACTCAAATCAAGAAAAGACTGAAAACAGCCCGAGATCGTCAGAAGAACTATGCAGATAATCGTCGTAAACCTTTAGAATTTCATATAGGAGATAAGGTACTTTTAAAAGTTTCTCCTTGGAAAGGTATAGTACAATTCGGTAAGAAAGGAAAGCTAAGTCCGAGATACGTTGGACCATTCCCTGTGATTCAACGAATAGGACCAGTAGCTTACCAGTTACAACTACCAGAAGAATTGGCTAGAATACATGATGTATTTTATGTATCCAATCTCAAGAAATGTCTATCAGACAAATCCCTGGTAGTACCTCTTCAAAATATAGAGATAAATGAAAAAAATTAAAATTCATAGAGAAACCATTGGCTATCGAAGATCGAAAAGTCAAATTCCTCAAACATAAACGACTGGGTTGGTCAAAGTCAAGTGGAATTCAAAGAGAGAGCCAGAATACACTTGGGAGCTGGAGTCCGAAATAAAGCGAAAATATCCACATCCCTTCCAGTAAATCTCGAGGACGAGATTTTTCTTAAGGTGGGGAGGATGTAACAACTGCCACTAAAATCCATAATTAGGATGGTAATTAGGTAACAAGGAAACCCTAATTGAGAAACCCAAGTAATTCTGCACTAACCCTAAAATTTCCAGAATAATCGGAATCAGGATCAGGGCCCCTAAAACTCAGGGGGGGCAACACCCTAACTACGATTATCATCATAACTCTCTGTCGAAATAGAATTTTAAAAATCTATCGACTCAGCAAGCCTACACACGCAAAAACCTAGTCTATGAAAATAGGGTGGTCACTCGCGTAGCGCGACGCCTAAAGGGGTACCCCCTCGCGCTACGCGACGGTGACAAATTTTCAGTATAAATAGCAGGGGTTGGGACTTGAAATCTGGCACTTGAACGACGTTAAAATTCATAATATACGTCGAGTTATAAGCAAAACAGTCCAACACACACACAATTATCGAAACGCTGCCGCAATCAGGGTAATAACTCGATCGCTATTACGATTCAACGTCCGATCGATTATAACTATCCAACGATAGTCCAGGTGCTGCTCAATTGAGCTTGTACTTTGATTATTCGTCGTGATTTCGACTTGAATATTAGAGTGTTGTTCGAATTCGGACTATGCTCTGTTATTCGTTGTGAATCCGATTGAATTATCGAGTATTGCACTGATTAATCGCTGTGAAGGTTTAATCTCGTGAATTGACGTAACTGCGGTATTAAGTTACCTACCTAGTTGTGTGCACTAGATTACAAAGCTAACTCAGTAGGCTAAGCTCTACCTGTATAAATCTGCAATATATCAAGGCTTATCTGTAGACTAAACTTTGGCCGTATGAAACTGCATGATTATAATGTGAGTCATTCCTCTTTTATAAACTCTTTTCTCACAGTTTGTGAGTCATTCTTCTTTTTAAACTGTTTTCTCACAGTTTGTGAGTAAGTATTACAAAACTCCAAGTTATTTTCAAAGGTTATAATTACAGGGATTAAGTCTTTGTAATCACCAAATTACAGCTGGTATGTGGGGTAATTGTGCACATTACTAAATTTATCACTCTATGTGAGTGAATATTACTCTATGTGAGTTATTATTACTCTGTGTGAGTACACCGTCACTATTTGGTAATGAGACCCAATAGTGGTATGACCACAGTCACAGAAATGAATCGAGTGACAAATACCCATTCTTGATAATTGGTTGACAGAAACATTGTAATCGCTCTTAATACTGTGAATTATAACTAACGGGTCGTTTTAGAAAACGGAATGATTCACTCAGTATTTCCCGCTGACAAAACCTTTTTAAAACACTTTTCAGGTAATTACAGTAGATTGGAACAAATGATGAATCCGGCACAGAAAGGCATCAAGAAGTGGCTTATTTCATTAATTAAATCAAATTAAGAAATATCGTTTTTATATTAAAAGCTACCTTTGTAAAATATGAGTTTATCCCATCTATTTAATAAATAAAATCCGGTGTTTTTAAACTCTGATATTTTTCCTAACTCACGGTCCTGATGAAATTTCCGCTGCAATGTTTTTCAAAATAAAAATAATCACCGGTACCACGGGACTGCTCACGGCACCCGATTCCGTCCAGGGTGGGTCGGGGGTCGTGACAGATACACCGCTGGTACTTCCTATATATAAGTGCTTTTATGATATTATATATCGTGGCGTTATCTAAACCACTTCAACAAATACAAAGACATGACAGATTTTATACAAATGACACATATTTCAAATGACATTGTTTTACAAATGATATGTTTTATACAACCCATTTTCACTTGGTTATTATTTAACCAAACACCTTTCTTTTATATCATCTGAGTTTCATATGGATCTTCAAATGATTCTATAAAAGAAAAACACTTTTTAAAAAGGTTTATGACTACTTTTGTTAAACACTTCTTTTAACTACAAGTCATGAATCCTTCATCAACAAAACCTATGTATCTCACAGGCATTTTTATGCTGACGCACCTGTTTTCACATGTGTTTCAGGAGCTAATGTATGAGGTTGATCAAGATACACTTAGGCGGACATGGGCCTTATTGTCTTAAAATGCTGCAAGACAAGTTTAATTTGCATTCTGTTTTATGTTTAAAACAAAGACAATGTAGACAATTTAATAAATAAAACCAAACTTTAAATACCATGTGTTGTGAAACAATAATTCTGTTACTCGACTCCCCGATGTTTCCACCGCGGTCTGTTGTTTTACGTGGTCGGGGTGTGACATTTGTAACGTCACCCCCCCTCCCCTGACGATTCCGCCGCAGGCTGTTTTTATGTGGTCGGGTGTTACACTTCGTACATATATTGGGGGAGAACAATGGTGATCCCAGTTAAATTTGGATACAAGATCCGGGAGAAGAATACAAACGGGATTCACAAATTTTCTATTATATTTTTGTGAATCAATAAAATTACAAGACTCAAGGACTATAAATACCGGAAACTTACTAGAACTCCTATTCTTATTGATACTTATCTTAAACATTTAGAAACTAATTAGAATCTTATAATACAGATAATTCAAATAATAAATAAATACATTTAATTATTATTTTACTTATTTAGTCCTTCGACTTTAGATCTCCTCCAGCCCACCCTTTTGGGATCAACCGAACTTCCCCAGTTAATGTTGTAATTTTATCACTCTCTCTCAACATCAACTTCCATAAGTCTCCCTCTCAGTCTTGACTCATTTTACCTTGATCTGCAGCACCATCTTTGATAAACACATGACCTCCATTGACATCTTTAGTAGACACACTGCCATTATCGTTATTGGTTACACCATCATTATCGGTACTGACATTACTTCTTCCGGTAGTTGAAGAGCCTGAGTAACACACGCTTTGCCTTGGGCGAAAAACGCCTCTTCATCTAATTTCGATTGATAGGAACGAACTATGTGACTCTTTTGATAGGACTTCAAGAGGCCCTCAGATGTCTTTCAACTAGCCCTTGAACTATCCTTCAAACCCACTTCCATCAAACCTTTGAACTTGACTAATAACAGAACTCGACCAACTTAAAGAAGGGATAACTTGCCAACTGCCTTCAACCGAATTGAATCAAAGGGTTCACCAAGATCTGATCAGGATCTTTTACCACTAGTTTTAAATTAGTCTCCTGCTTTTATTCACCTTACTAAACTACCCTGACACATGGAGATTTAATCATCCCATCACACGGTGATGGCATATCATTATTGAAACCTTCAACATCAAACACTAATCTTGATAACCAAGAGAGCCTTAAGTGAGAGAACTTTTAACTAAGAGAGCATTTAGCCAAGAGAAGGGTACACAATTTCAACAGCCTTCAACTTGATGAACACCGAAACTAAGTTAACACCCAACCTACATGCAACCATTTCCTTATTAACTACCAACAAAGACAATAACAACATGTTGACCTGTCTTTTGGTCACCAAACGAATTCCTTAACTTCTCGCTCTTTCATTTCTTCCGCGATACACCCGTTGGTTTTTCTGGCTGTCGGTTTAATTAAACCCATTATGCATCGGAAACCCGCTGTTGACCATCTCCAAAATCACTCGAAAATCAACCTCGAACTAAACCCTTATCGTAGTCTGAAACACTCGAACCTACTACCACGTTTGCGGTTCCGATATGACATCCACTTCCAGGTGTTATTTTGCTACCGTTTCCAGTCCGATAATACCACTTATGCAGCTTTCGAACATCCCATTTTTCTTTTGTACCATACACCAGAAATTGGTCTCGGAATCATACTCAAACACGTAACTTTATCATCTCGTTTTGACAGCTTAAAATTGCTTCATTTTCAACTATTTAACTATCAACTCAGGCCGAAACACCTTTCAATCGAAAACCTGTGATTGCAACTTGACACTTAATCACACCACAACTTTCCACTTGTTAAATGGGGCCAGAAACCAACCGAAGCATTGCCTCGTACGATTTTTCAATAACCCAGGCGTACGACCAATCAGTTGGTACCTGTTTTGATAAATACGCAGCAAAAAACATTTGTATTAATTTTTCTTTATTTCAACAACCTATAAGTTGATAAAACATACTTTTCTAAACGGGGAATTAAATACCCCCTTCTCCATACAAATGTTTCATATATATATATATGGTAAACAAAATTTCTGTCTAATGACAGTTTTACAAGATATTATAGCCAAAAGGTTTCTTTGTGCCTAGGGAATCATCCTCCTTTCAGCACTAGTCCTGCTATTCACAACTATTCATGATTGCCTGAAAACGTTTTGAAACTAATACATCAACGAAAAGTTGGTGAACAACATTTAACAGACACTAAACCATTTTTAGCATAAGCAATATTAAAGCGATTTAAAACCTACTAGTAATCTACACATTCAGCGAGCTCCCTGCCCATTTTACTATCGAACTTCGTGCCCAGTTTTATGTATTCCTCCTACCAAACTTCGTGCCCGGTTTTACGGTTTGTAACACGTATATAGTTTGATCAAACTATATGTGCACTAATTGTCTGAATGCTATCTATAGAATACCATATGCACAAGTATATATATATATATATATATATATATTTAACAAAACTCATGTTATTTTTAAAATGTAAATCATTTCAAAGTGTAATAAAATGTAAAATATTTCAAAATTTGTAAAAGAGTTAGACATTTTCACCTCAGTTGTTATGGGCTAGGTGACAGCTTAGAACACCTTATTGCTTGTACAACAACTTGATCCTAGTAAATATTGCCGTTCTCTTGCACTTTGATGTTATTATTATTTTTTTTATAACACTACTCAAATATTTTATGATGTATCTTGTCTCCTTAACAATGAACTGTTTGTGATGTATATATTAAGTTTCTAACACGTGCAAAGACATGAAAATAAGAGGATCACAACAATCAAAAGAGTGCCAGCCAAGTGCTACATGTAATCATGTTTTTATTACATTAATTTTGTAAGGTAATTTTATATATATATATATATATAGGACAAGAATAAATTGAAAACCCCCTTGAGTTAAAGAAACCCTGAAAACCCAATAATAACCATTGATTAGAATAGATGGGTGGCTAGGATGATTGTTTGCGTATCTGATGATTTTTATCCCTTTCTCTTATTATTAAAATGTATAATGTGTACCTAAAGGGTAAAATGGGAAGAATTTTACACTTATTTGACACAAACAAACAAAAACTCTGCATATGTCAGATTTTTGTTTCTTTTTGATGTAATTCTCCTTTTCTTCATTTTTTATGTACATCAGATCTTTTGTTTCTTTTTTATATACATTTGCATTTGTGTTACATAAAAATGTAACTTACATTTTTTAATTGTCAATTTATGCCACATTTGTAATAACAAGCTTTTTTTCTGTAACATAAAAATATTATATAGAAACGTAACATATAATTTTTACATGATCAAATGTTACATAGAAACGTAACATAATTTTTACATAATCAATTTTACGTCAGATATGTAACACTTTTTTTGTAACACAAAAAAATGTAACACTTTGTTTCTGTAACATACACTTTATTTTTTACAATAATCTGGAAAAAAAAAAATTGACAACACACTTTACTTTTACAAATAGTCTAAAAAAGTGTAACAATTCACTTTATTTTTTGTAATGGACATTATTTATGTAACACAAAAAAATGTAACAGGCATTTTTGCTTTAATTAATTGTTACACTTCTAACACAAAAAAAAATGTAATAACACACTTTGTTTCTGTAACAGTCACTTTATTTTTACAATAATCTGGAAAAAATGTAACAACACACTTTATTTTTACAACAATCTAAAAAAGTGTAACAATGCACTTTATTTTCAGTAACATGCATTATTTATGTAACACGAAAAAATGTAACATGCATTTTTTCTTTGATTGTTACATTTCGTAACTAAGACGCAAAATAATTGTTATGAGAATTGTTACATCAAAAATAAACTTCATTAACGATAATCCAAAATAAGTAATGTAACTAGCAATGTTACAAAATTTATATAAAAAATATATCTTCATTAACAAGAATCCAACAACAATGGATTTTTTAGATTCAATCATAAAATCAGTAATAACATTCATCTTCTTAAACAAAAAAATAAAAAAAGTTGCAGATCTACAAAACACAAAAAATGAAGATCTACAAAACATAAAAAATTGCAAATCTGAAAAGTACAAATCTGGAAGACCTTTTAGATCTGGAACACAAAAAAATTGCAAATCTGAAAATTACAAAAAGTTGGAGATCTACAAAACACAAAAAATAAAGATCTACAAAAACACAAACATACTTATGGATCTAGAGGATCTTTTAGATCCGGAACATCATGTTCAACATCAAACATCTTTTGGATCATCTGAAACATCATCTTCAACATCGAATTTGTTGACCATCGCCGGATATTGGAACCACCATTGGATCTTGAACCACTCAAAGCACTAAATCCGCCAAGAAAACCAGTGGTTTTGGTGATGATTTGTGGTGGATCGATGGATAAGAAGAAGAATTTTGAACTACACCGTCACCGGGTTATTACACTGTAGATCTAGAGTTTTGGTGGTTGATTATGAATGATTTTGATAAGAAGAAGAATTTTGGTGGTTGATTATGAATGATCTTAGATCTGGAAATGCTTATCCAGAAAGAGAGAGAAGTGTGTGTCGAAAGAGAGAGAGAGAAGTGTGTGTCAATGTCTAGTTCAAATGTGAACTGGTGCATTTAATGTCTTGTCTAGTGCAAATTTCCCAATATGCCCCTCAGTCAATCTCTTACAAAAAAACACGTGGCTACTTCTGGTCCACTTATAGAGTTTTCACAATTTTCTTAACTGGAGTGGGTTTCTTCATTATAATTAGCATATATATATATATATATATATATATATATATATATATATATATATATATATATATATATATATATATATATATATATATATATATATATATATGGGACCGCTAAAATAAAAACCATCTTCAGTTGCGAAAACCGTGAGAACCACTTTCCAACCATTAGGCTATCTTCATTGGTGACCTAATGTTAGGTTGCTCACCAATAGGACAAAAGTTTGAGTAATTAAAAAAATTAAAAAAGTAATTTATACCAACCAAAGTTGACAACCACGTTGGTGGAGCAACCTTGGTTGCAACCAAAACTAATACCCCCAAGAATATACTTAATCAAATAACTTATAATATTTAAACTTTAAAGAAAAACTAAATACACGTTATTTCTTAATTTATTTTTGTGAACATCCCAATATAAATTTTTTTTTTAAACCGAGTTCGTTCAAAAACATGTATTTTTAGGTTGGGATGGGTTGTGAATGTGTGTTAAAAATTGAGTAGGGTTGCTGGAAGAAAGAGATATTATTTTTTTTTAATAAAAGATTTGGTGTAACACCCTAAATATCTTGACAGAATTTAACTAAATATTTCATACAACTTTATAAAAAAATCAGAATTTCAAAAGCATTTCGTGTTTTAAACCATACACACTAGTGAAAATGCCAAGCATATCCAAGATAATGTATAATTCATTTAAAGTCAACCCCTACTAGTCAACTAACAACTAGTTTAAAGGATTCAAAACACTATTAACAAAAGTATTTACGACATGTTTAAAGTTTAGACAAGATTATATTCAGTGCGGAAGCTCCAAAATGCGTGTTCGGTTCTTGACAAAGTGCTTGATCACCATCCGGAAGAAATTTATCCATACCTAGAGTCAAACACTAAAACCATTAGTTTTGACATTAATACATTATGTATAGACAGGTTCTAGCAACACAAGGTAATAACAAAATATAATTTTTGTTTTGGGTTCCACCGTAAATTACGGTATCACCGTAAGTTACGGTGGACCTGGAATGTTTATGGTTCTGCCGTAAAACAGGGGCGACATACCGTAACACCTTTGATGTCCACCGTAAATTACGGTGGGACCGTAATTTACGGTGGGTTCTGCACATTTGCCCTTTGACTATTTTTCAACTTTAGAAGATCATAACTTTTTACCCATTGATCCGATTTAACCGATTCTTCTTCCTATGAGTCCGTAATAAGACTTCGGATTTAACCATGTAAATTTTACATTGCGGAAACCGAGATACCCACAATTGGTTCACAATTTCCTTATTTCCATTATTCAACCCATTAGTGTGAGTGCATAGCACCTCTTTTCATTCTTAAAACCCTTTTAAACATATTTACCCAATCACCCGGGCTCACATACTTGGTGTTTTCACGCCAATTCAATGGCTTTGCAATTCCTCTAGGGCTAATACTTGATTATTCGGAATTCAAGCATTCCGTTTCAAACAACCCTTTTTCCTTTAACATTATTGTTTGACCCATATCCCGGGTTCTTATACTTAGATTAATATCACCAAATCATTAGTATGGTACAATTTATCATTTAACAAGGTATAAGACCTTCAAGTCTCTGCTCTCGTGATTCTTTTGAAAACATCATTTTGACCCGTTTTGCTAATTAGTGAAAACCATCACTTTATTGACTGACCAAACTAAATACCAAGTCCTTATTTTGACCCGTTTGATAGTCGAGTGTACTTCGTCACTTAAACGACACATCAAACGCATCCTTTACACTACAACATCAATTACATATCAAACTAAAGCATTTAAGCATAATTTGACGAGACTAAAGTCACGTACCTTTAAAGCACACCTTTTCCGCGGGTATCACTTCCGGCGTGTCCACTTGACGTTCCGGATTCCTTGCCTAAAGAGTTCAATTTATAACAAAAATTAGAACCCCTTTCGTAAGCTTTAACGCATTATTTCTTAATGTATTCAAATCTGCGTTTTGCCCGACTTTTAGCATTTTACCCTCTTTTAGGCATTTCATCAAACACCTAACGGGTCAGATTTTTATATGATCTAAACCAAGTTCATGACTCGAGTTTATCACAAAAATTAACTTCAATTTGACTACATGTCTATATGTTAACATTAACAATTTAGAGTTTTCCTCATAATTTCAGTTTACACTAGAACAAGAGTTTTAATCCTAGTGTTCATCAAGTTTTACTAACATGCTAATCACCCACTATGGTGATTTTGATCTATACAATTATCATGCAAGAATTTGACAAGAAATTATCTAGGGTTTGTCCCTAAACCTTACATTACTTCCAATTTCATGTTTACTACACATAATCAAGCTCTACATTCGATTTTTGATCACATACATGAACTTTGAATCGAATGAAAATGACCTAATTCAACATACCTTAGGATCCCTTTGACAAGGTGATCACGATTCTGTGCTTGGAATTCGATTTCTAACTGATTTGAGGCTTCAATTTGTGATTTTCTTGCAAGTTAGGGTTTGGGTGAAGAAACCCCTTGTCGCCCCTGCTTGTTGATCGACCAGACACCTCTTGAATGGGGTGTTTGGTTGGTTTTTACTATTTTAGTAATTCAAGTTCTGATTTTTACAAGATTGGTCCCTCCATTTTTTTAACATAACAAATTGTGTTGTTTTAACCGCATTGTAGGCTAATGCTAGACATGTTAGCTAACCAAGTTACTACACTTCTAGATGGGTAATTCCTCCTTTATTTAAACTATATGTATTATTATAAAGTTTTATATTTTCGGGATGTTACAAGTCCACCCCCCTTAAAGAGGGTTTCGTCCCCGAAACCGAATTACGTACCGAATAACGTAGGGTAGAGCCATTGCATTTCTTCTTCGGACTCCCACGTAGTATCCGCACCCTTCCGGTGTTCCCATTTAACCTTCACTTGGTTGATCCTTTTGTTTCTCAAACTCTTCACTTTACGATCTAGAATTGCAATTGGCTTTACCGCGTAGTTGAGGCTGTTATCCACCTCGATATCGTTGTAGTGGACACGATCAGTTTCGTCCGCTAAACATTTACGGAGATGTGACACGTGGAATGTGCTGTGTACTCCACTCAACTCCTCAGGTAGCTCGAGACGGTATGCTACCTTTCCAACCCGTTCCACGATTTCGAATGGCCCAATAAATCTTGGGCTAAAGTTTCCTCTTTTTCTAAATCGAATTATCCCCTTCCACGGCGATACTTTCAACATTACCTTATCGCCCACTTGAAATTCTATTGGCCTCATTCGTTTATCCGCATACGATTTTTGTCGATCCTGAGCTGCTTTTAAGTGAGTGCGGATCAAGTCGATCTTACAATTTGTAGCTCGGATTATATCAGTCTGAGCTAACCCCCGCGGACCAACTTCTCCCCAACAAACTGGGGTTCGGCACTTTCTACCATATAACATCTCGTATGGAGCCATTTTAATACTCGCGTGATAGCTGTTGTTATATGAGAATTCGACTAAGGGTAAATGGACATCCCAACTGCCCCCAAAGTCGATAATGCAAGCACGCAACATATCTTACAACGTTTGTATTGTTCTCTCACTTTGCCCATCCGTTTGGGGATGGTAAGCAGTGCTGATGAACAGCTTGGTTCCCATTTGCTCTTGAAAACCACGCCAAAAATCCGAAGTAAACCGGGTATCTCTGTCGGACACTATGGATATCGGTACTCCGTGACGCGCCACAATCTCATTGGTATACACTTCTGACATCTTCTCTGATGTATAGGTCTCACGAATCGGTATGAAATGTGCACTTTTTGTCAATCGATCCACAACTACCCATATGGCGTCAAAACCACGGCTGGTTTTTGGCAGTTTGGTCAGCAGGTCCATCGTAATTTGTTCCCACTTCCAAACTGGAATGTCTAATGGTTGCAGCTTACCGTATGGTTTTTGATGCTCTGCTTTGACTTGTAAACAAGTCAAACACTTCTCCACGTACTTCACGATATCTCTTTTCATTCCGGGCCACCAATAATTTTGTTTTAAATCATTATACTGTAACACCTCGAAATTTTGTGTCCAATGATGTGTTAACACGTGTCGTTTATTTTACACGTGGCATCTATAATAAATAAAGGACTAATTTTGACAAACCTTGAAAGTATGTAAATTCGAGGGTTATAAATGTCAACAAGGGTAAATATACTGTATAGTATCCCTAAGTAATGCTTAAACCTTCAAACGAATAAATTATAGATCGTACAAAAACAAAACGCGGAAGAAGGTGAGAGATTACAAACTACAGGGGTTAACTGTGTCAACATGTTTAATAATACCTCTGAGTGACCCTTTAACGTTCCAAAGACTTTGTAACGGTATTATACCCTCACTAAAATAATATATATGAATTTCGCGAAGTTTCGATATGAAACGAGCAAGTTACGATCGAATTCGTAGAAGAAGGGTTAAAAGCGTCAACAGTGAAAGTTAAGGCTTTCCAATATAATTAATAAATAAACCGGGGACTTAATAATGCGGGTAATTAACACGAGGCCCCTATCGGTAAATAACCGAGGGCCAAACCGCAAAGTTACCCCTTCAGAACCGAAAGGTCAGGTGAATCATTACGAAAGATTTCGTTATTAATGGCCCGATTCTGTAATCATTATAAAAGATTTGAAAAATTCAGAAAATATAACCTCACGCGACCCGCGTAAGGTTTAGACATAAGTCGAGGCGGGCCGCGAGCCTCCTCACTAACTCGCCTGATTTCTTAACCTTTAGGCGACCCGCATTAGAAAGCATGGGAACTCCCATGCGGGCCGCGTAAAGTGCCCAGATGCAGAATGGTTGTAACTACTTGGCTTTTGGAGCTTTTGAACGATCAAACAACCATTAATTGAGCATGGGTGCCCCCTTCACGACCCATACCACTTAGGGACACCTGCCCATGATCCATGATCAATTGTAGCTTGTTGTGTAATGATCTTGAAGGCTCTTAAGCACTATAAATAAGCTACACTGGCTCATATCATTCACAACATCAAAACACACAACTACTGATCATTCTAAGTGCTCCCAAGCATTCTGCTCTATAATCAAGAACACACTTCTGTAAGTCGTTCATAACCAAGTTGGCCTTGCATTTCCATAGTTTTAGCCTATAAACGCAACCGTCGTAACTAACGGTTGTCATCGCAATATCTTGCAAATGATTCAGTCTTATGACGAATCAAAAATGGTTATGAGTTGGTATTTATGTGGGTATTAAACCTCTAAAATGGTTCCCCCTGATCACCACTCTAACTATGTCAAATGTCGAGTCAAACGTGCGGTTAAAAAGTCAACAGAAAGCTATTTTAGCGATTTATGCATAATCTGTAATGTATATGTTATGGAACCTGTTTTGACAATCATAAAACATGATAATAAGTATATAAACTTGTTTGCGCTCGTTTGAATCGATCATTTACTATATAGAACCGGTTCGGAACCGAAAGTCGCATAAGTTTGACTTTTGCTTTGACTTCAGTTCTGACCCGTTTTAGTGAGGTATAAATATACCTTAGGACTCTCTTAGGACCAGGTCACATGTTGGTATACACCTCTGTGGTCGGTTCATGAGTTATCCGAGTCTTTTAAGTATTTCCGTCATTCGCCTAAAAGTTGACCGTAACGGCCTTTTAAAATAAAAACGAGTATTTCGGACACGTGAACGGACCAAAACCTTGCTTATTAAATTATAAGCATGTCCCTAAAGTTTCACGTCAATCCGAGGTCTAGAATGAGAGTTATGCTAAAAAGCGCACTTTTAAGAAAGTTTTGTAATTAACGGCGCAATTAGCATAACGCCCATCTAACCCAAGTTTTCGTCACTAAAACTTTTACCCACTGTGGTAAAATAATATTTTGGGAATTTTAAAGATTTTTAATAATTTTTACCTTGCTCATAACCTGCGGTTATGGCTACGGTTCAGTAAATACCGAATATGCCCTTTTTGGCCAAAACGGGAGTTCTACAAGGTCTTTTGACCCGATTCCAGTCGCCACTGGTTTTAAATAATAAATAAAGTATTTTAAGCTTTATAAGCTGTTCGGGAAACTCAGATTTCCTGTAGAACTCGAAAATCCCTTTTAAAGTCTTTAAAATGACCGAAAAGCCCCTACGGGGCATAATATAAACTTAAACTTGTTACGGGCATTACGGAAGGTATTCTACTGATACCAAAATACTTTTAAGGCATATTGACTTAGGAAATAAGCGTAGGACTCTTATGGTTAACCGTTTCGCCTAATTGCGCACACGGTACGGCCCACGGAACTAGTTTTCGTGCAAATAGCCGATATGGGTCAAATTATATTATTTGAACCCCAAA